>NC_134412.1:86082299-86382299 GCF_038048845.1 Mixophyes fleayi | reverse complement strand
AGCAACATACAGTCGGATAATTGAACCGATGGTCCCACATTGCGAGGCAGCAACACTAACCACTGTGCACCCGTGCCAGTCTCACCCCTGATAACATTCATTTTACCAAATGACTTAACACTTTGCAGTTCTTTGGAATAATTCAGTATCAAAAGTCTATTTTACTACTATAGAAGGAGAACTGATTATAATCAGCCATGATCCTGACTCCCTCCTCCTTCATTCCGGGTGACGGGTAAATGAAGATCATTTTGTTTCCTGATACGTGTTGTGAAATGTTTGTAGCTTTGCCGGTCTCTGTGAGAGCCTGTGCCTATAGGCCACGGCATGGGAGATCAGGTACCGTATACAGGCACTTAGCCATTAACATCCAGCACAGCCAATATCCAGCTCCTTCATGCTGACTGCACAATTCCTCTCAAGTCATTTACATTTGCAATGAGATTTAGCAGCAATCATGTTTTACTGCTTAATTTGTATTTTAAAAACATCCATAAGCTACTCGTTACCAGGAAAAAAGTCACATGTACACAACATTATTTAATCAATTCCTAGTGGGTAATGTGTTGTTTATGTTTTTCATTTTAATATTAAAATTTGATTTGATTTTTTTTTTTATATTTACAGACATTTACGCTGTGTTTTATGATTCTTGCTTACCACATCCTTTTTGGTGTCTGACAGTACAGATAAAGTAAGAGAAAAAAAAACACCAATCATTTGTAGAAGGTGGAAGACAACTAATTTACATACTGTAAAACAGTTCTGAAATTGGAAATATTGATCAGGGGCTAGGTACTATACGTCAAGCTATTGCCCACTGTTGTAGTCATATCTGCTTTGGGTACACCTGTACTACAGCATCCTATATGCTGAAACCCAGAGAAATCAATGAGACTGTTATTTTCTTCTTCTGAACAGATCAAACACTGACCATTAGAATAGTGTTGGTTGCTAAGGGTTACAACATCTTTTTCCAGTGCACCCTTTCAAGGAATTTACCCATAATGCTTAGAGCTTCGGTCTGTGGCATCTGGTACCCAGCCGAAGCCCTGGGGTCTGTTACATGCAGCCGCTTTATCACAGGGCTCTGCCAGTTCTTTAGTACAGAATTGGCAAATTAAGTTAACCATCTTTAAATGGCAGTGGAAGGGGTGTGTGAGCCTGAGAACCAATCACCAGCTACAACCTCTTGACTGTGGCTTGTGATTGGTCCTTCTTGCTCACACCCCCTTCTCCTAGATATTGGGGCAGGGAAGAAAATATTATCCTAGGTAATAATTAAGTTTTAAAGTCTATAAAAGTACAGAATTGGGGCACTAAAAATTCTGCCCAACAGTTGGTGTCACAGAACCCATTTATTTTTGCCACGCGGCTCTTTCCTGGACAATTTGGGATCTAGACTTTTTCAGGACATTATTTATATATTTAAAAAAAGAACTGTAAAAGTGGTGCATGCCATTTATATGTTTGTGGATATACTATAAGTATGTTATTTGTGCTTTGGGGAATCTTATATTTACCTCTGTGGAATTAGCAAAAATTTACAGTGTAGAATAGTATATGGTATAATATAGTATAATTATACTTAGAACTGTACGCTCACTTGACAGAAATATATAACATGTTCTTTTTTTCCCCCTAAAAGTTCTATTCTGCTTCTCATTAAAAAAAAGCTCTTCATAATAGTGACAGCTAAAAAGCCCTCCTTAGTTGAAAATGTCTCTCTCTACCTTCATCCAGGATCTATCTGTCTTTAAACTACTCGAATCATGTCACATATTTGACTAGTTCCAACAGCCCAATCAAGCTGGTACATGCATTTGAGCTACATGTACTTTATAACCATTTCAATCATGGACACAAGTTTAGATATTCTGTATTCAAACATTACCTGCTCTTCCCCAGAATGTCCTACACCTTTCAGAAATTCAACCTTCGCAATGCCATAGTCTTATTATTACTCAACGGTGTTTTCTTTTCTCCTACAAACCCCTTTACCTGAAATCTACACACTGTGTGCCTATTGTAAGGGAATTAGATTGTAAGCTCCACGGGACAGGGACTGATTTGAATAAATTCTGGCCAGTGTCTCCGTCCATTTATTTTTCTACCTTTACTTAATTACAATATTATTTACAACATTTCTTTTTTATTTTAAAACTGGCACTTAGCATTGTTTGCGTTGCTTTAAACATTTTTAAACTTCTTTAAACAAATATTTAACAAATTAAAGTGGTATGTTTATTTAATGAATAACTGAGGTGCCTACATGGATTATATATAGGTTATAATATTGTCCTGGTCCAAAGTGCTTTCAATCTAATTAAGCATAAGGGGGGAAAAGGTTACTAAATTATGCATTAAAGTGTAGATATCACCAACACACAGTAGAGGCAGCCATTTGTAGTCTGAATCAATGTTCACGAGCCTGCAACCTATATATTCACCAGAAACCAGTGCCTGTGGAATGCTGTATCATAAATTACTTCATTTATGCCACAGGTTCCTAGTGAGTTAGTAGACTGAATTCTCGTTAATGTTATGCCCACACAAAATGGCTGCCTTCATTGCGTCAGTGCAAATGCTATATGACATAACAGCACTCAATATATCTCAAGATTCAAACATTTCTTCCTATTATTGGTGTGAAAATGCCCCTGTAGGTGTACTCGGTAATCTGTGAGAACCTTTAAGTAAACTGGTGCGCTGTGTGGGAAAGGTGGGGTAAGCCATCAGCCAATCAGACAGCTGCTTCCATTTTCACATTTACAATAGAAAAATAAGAGCTAGTATATGATTGGTTGCTATGAGTGACAGTAGCATTTATGCACTGTGAACTGTGTGACAGTTTTCATATATGCATGAGTTTATTATTTTGCATAAAAGGAAAATACTGTCTGTTTTTTCATCTAGCACACAAATACTTGATAGCTTTATTTGTCCACTGAAATGTAAAGTTTATCTAGGACATGTCCTACCCCAACTATAAATATTCCATCGCATTTCAAATTTTCCTCCCCCTCCAATGCAACATGGTTTTGCCTTACTTACTTATTTTTGCTGAATTTTCCTTAATGAATCAGGTCCTCTGTATCATCCCTGTCAACCTGCAGCTCTCCAGCTGTTGTGGAACTAAAAGGCTCAGGATTCATTAGACCTAGTTTGTTGTTTGTTTTTTTTAGTCACAGGCAAAACCTGTTGTTCCATATTTATATCACAGTGACCTCTGCAGGCTATAATAGGTACTACTGTTCAACATAAGATAACAATATAAAACACAATCATAATTATTTTTTGCTATGTTAATTTATTCTTAATTCTACAGAACATATTTAAAGAATATATCATTTTTTTGTAGTAGCTATTAAGACAAAATATACTGTGATATCAGGATAAACTTGCCATGTATTTATTTTCTAGAGTAAAAAGCTTTAAATGATTATTTTCTAAATCTACTTTGCTGATAACACTGTTTGTCAGGTGTCAAAACTAGAGGTGAATTGTGGGGTGTCATTTTTCATTCCTCTGTATAGTAATTATGTTACCATCATCAGTCACGCAGATAGCGCCCAGGACAAGCATTATTAAACAAGGTAATTTTATCTCAGGTATAAAAAAAAAACCTGTCCCACTGCCAGCCTCTTCTATGAGCTGATCCAGATATCTAAGGAAATTCACTATATTATAACCCCATAACCATTGAGCCGATAGTTAAGTAAAAATAATATGACAAAATTTCAAAATGATGTATCAACAATTTCTATGAGGTGACTCTCATAGCTGGTTGTGGTGCGACTTTGTTTTCTAACTCTGGAAAATATTTTCAAAATGGAGTACTCTACATAAGTGGGAAGTCAATATGCAAAATGGCGGACAGATACGGGAATCAGGTGATACACTTTTAAGGCAGAATTTTTCTGCAGCATCATGACATCAGAAAATGGAGGTCGCACAGCTGAAAATGTGATATCTCCACTCATTTTCTATAGCAGGGGAGATCCGGGGGAAGTAGGATTCCATGTTGCCAGCTATGGAAGTGCTTGCTCCTATAAGGGGAAACAGTATGTAAGTATGTGGCCTATAGAATACAATGGTGGATGGTTGCGGGGAGAAGAAGTGGTGTATATTGTAACAAGGCCTACCGAAAATAAAATGTAAGTATGCAATGTGAATGAATATTAACAGGCACGTGATTCAATATTATATATAGATGATAGATAGATAGATATGGATTAGATATATAGATATCGGATATATAGATAGATAGATATGAGATGGGTAGATAGATAGATAGATAGATAGATAGATAGATAGATAGATAGATATGGGATATAGATATGAGATAGATAGATACATAGATAGATAGATATGAGATAGATAGATAGATAGATAGATAGATAGATAGATAGATAGATAGATATGGGATATATAAATAGATATAAAATAGGTAGATAGATAGACAGATAGATAGATTGTTCGATAGATAGATAGATATGAGACAGATAGATAGATAGATATATGGATAGAAAGATAGATATGAGACAGATAGATATATAGATAGATAGATATGGATTAGATAGATAGATATGGGATATATACATAGATATGACATAGATAGATATGAAATAGATAGATAGATAGATAGATAGATAGATAGATAGATAGATAGATATGGGATATACAGATAGATAGATATGAGATGGGTAGATAGATAGATACACAGATAGATATATATGAGATAGATAGATCGATAGATAGATAGATAGATAGATAGATAGATAGATAGATATGGATTAGATAGATAGATAGATAGATAGATAGATAGATAGATATGGGATATATAGATAGATATGAGATAGGTAGATAGACAGATAGATAGATTGATAGATAGATAGATAGAGATGAGACAGATAGATAGATAGATAGATAGATAGATAGATAGATAGATAGATATGATATAGATAGATGGATAGATAGATAGAGATGAGACAGATAGATAGATAGATAGATAGATAGATAGATATGAGATAGATAGATGGATAGATAGATAGATAGATAGATAGATAGATAGATAGATAGATAGATAGATAGATATGGGATATACAGATAGATAGATATGAGATGGGTAGATAGATAGATAGATAGATAGATAGATAGATAGATAGATAGATAGATATGGGATATATAAATAGATATAAAATAGGTAGATAGATAGACAGATAGATAGATTGTTCGATAGATAGATAGATAGATAGATATGAGACAGATAGATAGATAGATATATGGATAGAAAGATAGATATGAGACTGATAGATATATAGATAGATAGATATGGATTAGATAGATAGATATGGGATATATACATAGATATGACATAGATAGATATGAAATAGATAGATAGATAGATAGATAGATAGATAGATAGATAGATAGATAGATAGATAGATATGGGATATATAAATAGATATAAAATAGGTAGATAGATAGACAGATAGATAGATTGTTCGATAGATAGATAGATAGATAGATAGATAGATATGAGACAGATAGATAGATAGATAGATATATGGATAGAAAGATAGATATGAGACAGATAGATATATAGATAGATAGATATGGATTAGATAGATAGATATGGGATATATACATAGATATGACATAGATAGATATGAAATAGATAGATAGATAGATAGATAGATAGATAGATATGGGATATACAGATAGATAGATATGAGATGGGTAGATAGATAGATACACAGATAGATATATATGAGATAGATAGATCGATAGATAGATAGATAGATAGATATGGATTAGATAGATAGATAGATAGATAGATAGATATGGGATATATAGATAGATATGAGATAGGTAGATAGACAGATAGATAGATTGATAGATAGATAGATAGATAGATAGAGATGAGACAGATAGATAGATAGATAGATAGATAGATAGATAGATAGATAGATATGATATAGATAGATGGATAGATAGATAGAGATGAGACAGATAGATAGATAGATAGATAGATAGATAGATAGATAGATAGATAGATATGAGATAGATAGATGGATAGATAGATAGATAGATAGATAGATAGATAGATATGGGATATACAGATAGATAGATATGAGATGGGTAGATAGATAGATACACAGATAGATAGATATGAGATAGATAGATAGATAGATAGATAGATAGATAGATACATAGATAGATAGATAGATATATATGAGACAGGTAGATAGATAGTTAGATAGATATAGCATAGATAGATAGATATGAAATAGATAGATAGATAGATATGGGATATACAGATAGATAGATATGAGATGGGTAGATAGAAAGATACACAGATAGATATATATGAGATAGATAGATCGATAGATAGATAGATAGATATGGATTAGCTAGATAGATAGATAGATAGATAGATAGATAGATAGATATGGGATATATAGATAGATATGATATAGGTAGATAGACAGATAGATAGATTGATAGATAGATAGAGATGAGACAGATAGATAGATAGATAGAGATGAGACAGATAGATAGATAGATATGAGATAGATAGATGGATAGATAGATATAGATGAGACAGATAGATAGATAGATAGATAGATATGAGATAGATAGATGGATAGATAGATAGATAGATAGATAGATAGATAGATAGATAGATATGGGATATACAGATAGATAGATATGAGATGGGTAGATAGATAGATACACAGATAGATATATATGAGATAGATAGATCGATACATAGATAGATAGATAGATATGGATTAGATAGATAGATAGATTGATAGATAGATAGATAGATAGATATGGGATATATAGATATATATGAGATAGGTAGATAGACAGATAGATACAGACAGACAGATAGATAGATAAATAGATATGGGATATATAGATACATATGAGATAGGTAGATAGACAGATAGATAGATAGATAGAGATGAGATAGATAGATATGAGATAGATAGATGGATAGATAGATAGATAGATAGATAGATAGATATGAGACAGGTAGATAGATAGATAGATATGGGATATACAGATAGATAGATATGAGATGGGTAGATAGATAGATACACAGATAGATAGATATGAGATAGATAGATAGATAGATAGATAGATAGATATGAGACAGGTAGATAGATAGTTAGATAGATAGATAGAGATGAGATAGATAGATAGACAGATAGATATGAGATAGGTAGATAGACAGATAGATAAATTTATATATGTATATATATCTATATATCGAGAGAGAGAGGGAGATAGATAGATAGATAGATAGAGGCGCTTTCAAGTAAATGTGAAAGATATAGACATGGACACAGGTACACCTGTCAGGAAACATATCTGTTGCGGGTGCTCCGCCCTAGATATAAGTTATGAACTGATAACGGCATACTACGTAGAAGGCGTCTTTTTTTCCCAACACAAGTTATGTCTTCATTAGATGGAAATTGCATCCGCCTCTACAATAGACCCTCTACTCACAGTGCAATGCAGCTGTACGAACGCTAGGCAGACGAGTGAAAGCTATTGTTTTCTGTTAGCAGACACCTCAGACTACAATGTAGGCTAGTACAGGAAGTTTGTTGTGCACAAGAAAAAAAATGCTCTCTACAATAACAACTTTATCTCCAGTTTTGATAAACTCGTGAAACATTTAATAATATATTTGTAACTGTTTTTTATAAGACAACCTGAGTTTTAGGTTTAGCCTTTAAGTGGGACCTGTGAAACTTATACTGGGCGTTAACAATTTAGATATTTTACCAGTTTCTTTTAATCTTTGCTGTACATCTCCGTTCTGAAGTGAACAAATCTGTTTCATTCGGAACGTTCATCAAACTTTGAAAGAATGACGTGTGAATATTGAATAACATTCAGTGTTCTTCAGTCTCAGAGTCAGCGCAGCCTTCCTCTAGAGAATTGTACAAGTCATTAAAAGGAATCTATCTATGGTAATTTTTACTTTCTGCATATTCCCTTACTCCACCATTCCAAAGTGCAATAATGTTTCACATTTCTGCAGAACTGTCTTTTCAGCATGTTTTTGCATTATGCTTAATTTTAATCAGGCTTTTTGAGTTCCACATAACGACACAGTTCAATGCAAAAATCAGATATAAATCCATCTTAAGAGACTCTCAACATGAATTAATTTGGAATCTGGAAAATGTTTTAGATTCCGACTGTGGCAGCCTCCCACAAAGAGAGAAAACTTGCATTGATTCTTGGAAAGATACACGGTTTAAAATGACTTAAATAAACAAAAGAAATTGAAAATGCCCAGGTGTAACAGCCGTGAATATGTGTGTAAATATGTGTGTAAATATGTGCAAATGTTGTGTTATTTTATTGTCTTGGCCATTATTTAGCCATGCTGTAAAGCGATACTTCAGTGTGGGCAAGTAACCCAATACTGCAGCGTGCATGGTCCAAAAATGCCCACATTGCCTATCTGATAATTATCTGATCCAAATTCATGGCATCGTTATCAGACATGCTGGTAAATCTGGTCAGAGGATGGTGCTTTATTCTCTAGACGGCACTGCGTAATATGATTGGCGCCATGTAAGCAATAATAATCTTCCAACCTGCATAAATGGTTTCAGTGACGGCAGAAGGCAGCAGATCCTTCTGCTCTAGCAAAGAGGCAAACAGTCGGATCTTATCCAATTTGGCCACTTGTGAATGGCCGGGTCAAAGGCTGATCCTGATGCACATGTGGCCCTTTTAAAGGATAATCTTTTTTTTTACATGTAGGCCCCTATACCTGAGAGGTGAGTACATCTGGTTTTAACTGAATTTAATGGTGTTTGAAGTATATGGGATACAGGCTTAAATGTTTTGATCAAAATATGAACCAATACTTCATGCCTTCATTTTGTTAGATACGCACAGATATGTCATTTTTGCCAACTTTTCCTCGTTGGTTTTAAGGAGATCCTGGGGGAGGTGGGCATGTGGGGGCGAGGCTTGATGAATCGCATCATTTTGACCCTGCCCCTAGATGTTTGTGAAAATTTTGGCCAATTACAGCAGGCGGCAGGGCTAAGATCACGCAATATTTGCGTTATTAAGCCCCCCGCCACTTATCTATTGCGGGGGCGAGAACTGGGAGGTTGCCCTGCTCTTCAAGAAGCCTGGGAGGTCTCTCAGAAATGCGGGAGTCTCCCGGACATTCCGGGAGAGTAGGCAACTATGCGTTAAAGAAAAGCAGCTGACAAATCTCTAGAGTCTGAAGTGTCTTTTACATTTCTGTCTCCATTACTGAAGCCAGGTTTTCTTACCTGTCATTCTTTGATTAAATCTTATTCTCCATGAAAATGGCCACCTCCATAGGCATCAATACATGGACATAGGACACAATTTCTGAACTGTGTCATCATGCCACAGATGGCGAAGCCAACCACGTCTTGTACTGGCTCAGCACCAGGGAGAATGCCAGACTCTTCAGGGAGTGAGGGAGATCACCCCTATTTCATGGAGTCTCCCTGACATTCAGGGAGAGTTGGCAAGTATGAGATATGCAGTGATAAGGATGTTAAGTACTGACAACGACTGTCTTTTTTTATCACAGTTTATCTTTCTAATTTGTGACGGTGAGTATACAAATTATATTATATTTACTCTATACACGTGACTGTAGAATGAAGAAATGAGGATGTTTGATGCTGGGTTGCGTGCTTCCATGCCATGGACAAAGTATGGACTAATACTTCCTACTTTATTGCTGTATATAATACTAATGAGGTCAAGCTGTGACAACTACTTCTTGTGTATAATAATACATTCAGCCAGTGCCTATTAATATGCAGATGAGGTTGGGCACCACCCTACTTCTAAACCCAAAAACAGACCAAGCATTTTTGTGTCACATCCAAGGGCACTGAAATCGAACATATGCATATGTCTAGATTACATTTAAGGTTTTGGTGAAACACACAGAAGAAATTTAAAAAGATAAAGTAAGGAAAATGTTGCAAGAGGGTGCTCAGCATCTTAAGCTGGGTACACACTACACTGTTTTCGTCCAATAATCGGCTGAAACAGCCGACATACGACCGCTCGTTCAAAAGTCGGGTCAGTGTGTGCAGTGACACGATGGTCGAAAGTCTGCCCAAATGGACGATTGTCGCCTCATTTGGTTTATCGTACCGTTTAATATTTTCGTTCCAATCTCGTTTCCGTTGTGTAGTGTGTATAAACTTCCGACCGATCCACAACAGTGAGTACAAAATTACAGTCATTGCTCACGATAACATGGCTGTAAAAAGTCGCTAAAGGGACGTCCGCTCTTCCATTTATCTTCCTAAACAAGGCTAGTGTGTATGCAGTCCATGGACCGAGCGATCGGACCATCGGTCGCATGTAAAATCGCTCGGCATAAAAAGTTGGTCGAAATTTCTGTAGCGTGTACCCAGCTTAACAAAGCAAAGTTAGCTGAAGGTATGAAACTCCAAAAGAGTACAACTATCTCTTATAGCAGATCTAGTATTGTTCTTGTTGATTAAAATTGCTCTATCCTAGACACCAAGCACTCTACAAAATGTTCATAAAGGCTTTAGCCTAGAGCTGAAGGGATATAAAATCATATTGTGATTTGTAAGATTCTGCATATATAAATCTATTTTGCACAGTGCAAATCTCATTTGCCATTTCAGATATAGAGATGACCTTCGCTACAGAGTGGAGGCGGGTAACTTTTATTTTAAACCAGTATGTGTGCCAGCAACAAAAAAAAAAGTCCCCAATCAATGCATATTCAAGATGAGGTTCTGCGATTGAAAGATAAGTCTGAAAATCAATAGAAGACAATACAATATAAGGGTATAATCCTGTCTGTCACATAGTGCAGGTCGTCGTGGGCTATCTGGAATAGCAATGTTTGATGGAAGCCATAGGAAAGGGCAACTTCTGAGCCTGATGTGACAGAGAAAGGCATATATTACATGCATAGTCAAAACCGCAGCATGCAACACAAAATGTCAGCAGATGTGGCATATGCCGCAGTTTATAAATAAAAAAAAAGAGAATTAAAATGAGGAAAAATGGTAAGAGTAACGAGCAAGAGATTTAATCGGAAATGCATAAAAATATGAATTAAAAACAAACAAACACCCTGGTGCCCGTTGATTAAAGGTCAATGACAAAATCAAAATCGGGTAAAATGTGTTTTTTTCAGACCCCAGGCCATTGTGGCAATGTTTGTTTTCCTGTTGTTAAGATGATTAAACAAAACATTTAATGTCGCATGCTTATTAAAAGTGATCTTAAAAGCAATCTCATTTATGTTAATATTCAGCCTTTAATCAGGAGTCGCAGCAGTTAAAGTATTGCATGATCCCATTAGTGGGTTTAATGCTGGGGTTACTACTTTCTGAAGGGTTTGCAATCTGCTTTCAAATCAAAACAAAGACAATAGTTTTTAAGAATAGTTTGCGGCTTAAAGTCATAATTAATGCACACCATTCTGAAGGGACCTTTGTCTTTTATGGATCTTTACCCATTGTCATTTTATCTTTACCCATTGTCATTTCAAGAACTCGATGCTGACTTCTGATACAGAATGATAAAACTACTTTAGTGAAGTGCATATATCACACCCATCTCAAGCTGCCGCTGATTGTGTTAAATGAAAGCATTTTAAAGGACTGTTTTGTTCAAATGGAATATTAGAAAATACAACCTTGTTCTAAATTATGAAATATTTATCAGCTTAACCTTCAGCAGCAAACTATCGAAATTCGTGGAAATTGGATGTTTGCCAAAACACTTCTTCTCACTGCTTAGCATCTCTGACAAGTACATTACTATTTATATCAATCTAGGAGTAACACACCTTATGGTGCATACAGTGAAGCAGCTGTCAAGGCAACATATAGTGTATTGCAGATAAATAAATCAATAAACAGGAATTTGTAATATGAAAAGTTATTATTGTTCCGACAACCAGTTGATCCCACTATACCTGTGGCTCTCCAGGTGTTGTAAAACTACAAGTCCCAGCATACCTTGTCCCAGCTAACGGTTGGCCATCTACTGGCAAAGCATGCTGGGGCTTGTAGTTTCCCAACACCTGGAGAGCCACAGGTTGGCCAGGACTGAACTATACAATATTATTTTCTTTTCTGTGTATGCTTCATTTACTTTTTAAACAAAAATCACTAGCCTAAAAGTTGTGTTGCCCAGGAGAGATTTCTGAATATTTTCTTCTCTTTATTTTTTTGTGCGTATCATGTGTAAAATACTAATAAAGTTACATGCCTATATAGAATTGAAAAAAAAAAAAGCTTTATTAATAAATCAAATAACAATACAGCATCTTTACATAAACCCAAAATTAAAATTATGTAACCCCCCCCCCCCCAGTTAATAATAGCAAATCATTACCATGATAGATACAGCCCTGAGCTTTTATTATTTTGCTTTGTGCTCACATAAACCATGGCCGTTTCTTTTCCATTTAGTCTTCCCCATTCAAAATTAGTCTGCCAACCAGTTTGAGCAGAAATTTCACTCACTGCCTGAATGATTTCATTTTTAGTGAGGAAAGTAAACAATATACAGCCAAAAGAACTTAAGGGACCTATAAATCCTTTGAAAGTTATTTGGAGAGCTGAGGAAACAGATTTATATTTTACTGGGACCGGGCAAACTTTGCTGCCTTAAGTTATTTTGTTTACAATATAGGACAAGATTGCGTGTGGTGTGGAGATTACTGTGACAATTATGTGCCTCATCAGGAAAGTTAATTTTGAAATGACCTGCCCAGGGCTCTATTTTTTTCTTCTTCTTCTTTCTAGTACCAAGCTCTTGAGAAGCTGAATAAATGTGAAAAATGTAAATACTTTGAACAAAGCTGGTTGTAATGATTCCTTTGGGAGTAGGACTATATAATTTTGCATGGGCTAAATAATACCTATTGAGGGTCAGTTACTTTCTGTAAAAATGCACAGCTCATTTGCTTTTGCACATGCTCGTATTGCATACCTCCTGCCTCCTGACACTCCCAATTGAAAAATTGGACAAAATAGGTCGTGCCCCTCTTCTGCCTAATTATTGCCTGAATATACCCATGCCAGCCTAAACCTATTTTCAAGACTACAATTCCAGACACTTGTTTCAGAGCCTTCATTATCTTGAACCTATTTTGCTCCTAGTATGTCCTGATTTTTTTCTGGTTTATTTCCTCTGACAATGCGCCTTTTCTAAGAAAGACCAAGAGGTATATTTACTAAACTGCAGGTTTCAAAAAGTGGAGATGTTGCCTATGGCAACCAATCAGATTCTAGTTGTCATTTTGTAGAATGTACTAAATAAATGATAACTAGAATCTGATTGGTTGCTATAGGCAACATCTCCACTTTTTCAAACCCGCAGTTTAGTAAATCTAGCCCCAAGAGCACAGTACCACTATATGATCTATATACCGTTCTCAGTACTCATTGTTATTCTGTAGACGGGGATTAACAGTATTACCACTAATCCGGTTCTTTTTGTTGAGTGTAATTCTCACAATCTGTCTTCATTGATAACTGCACAGTACTGCTTACCTTGTTCTTACACGCAAATGTGCCTGCTGGTCTGTGGTGTGAATGCACCAGTGTACACCCCCATTTCACTTTTTTTGTGGTACAGGACAATTATGGAGATGCCTCATGTACGGTGGATCGTGATGTAACCGTGCATGCAGTCAAAGGTAAAACAGTGACTAAAGTCCTGCCTACCATCACTACTGGGCCACCCCTTTAATTATTTACAACCCTCCCTTTCCTCCCAAAATTCTGCTTGTTTGGGTGTCAGTTATGTCTAAAATAAATCACGGGAGTAAGACGACATCAGGATATTATTTCCTGTATCACATTTGTACAGTACAACCTTTTAGTTACAGTGGTATTTGCATGCATATGCAATTGTCTGGATGTGTATACAATGCTTCTGGATGATGCTAAAGACATCTCATAGAAAGCAATGAACAACACTCGATCACGGTCATTGCAAACGACATGTAAAAATCAGTCACTTTGCATGGTAAAAAATTAGGTACAGACTTTTGCTGAACCATAAACATCCGTATAAACGTGCCTTCTCCACCCATTCAAGTTCATTCAGACTAAGGCATTCATATTGAATACTTTATTCCAAGAAAAACAACTAAAACATGGACTACTACATATTACTAACGCTATATTATACGGTCACATACGGTTACTATATACACATTTCTAATGAATGATACATTACTTAGGGTCATTAATTCTCTAGGAAAGATGCTGAATCAGCTTTTCCTTTGCCACTCTGTAAGTCAATGCCTTGTAATGTAAGCTAAGAAGAAAAGTCTGGTAAGAAACTTTGCAGGAATCAGTGCATGAAATAAGCCATAAGAAACCCATCAATGTTTATGGCACGGGGATGTGTTGTGATAATACGACTAGGTCATAGTCAGACATTTGCACGCTTGTCTGAGTATTGAGAAATTACTTGGAGGGTCATTGTCTTAGAGCCAACTCTTAACCCAGCATAAACAGACAGGCCTAACGCCGCGTTCGGAATATTTTAACATAAAGCATTTACTAAACTAATGGCGGTACATCCGGGCTTGGTCAGCACTTTATTTTTCATAGTTAAACCTCAACGCTAAACATTAAAGAACTGACACTGAAAAGCAACAAAAAAAACAATCAAATACATAAAATAAAAAACAAAATTGATTTTGCTGCATTTGCTTGCTCCGCGACACCAGCAGCTCACTAAATAGATCGAGTAACTAAATGAACGTAATGTCAGTGACTTGTTTGATTGTGAGACTTTTCCAAGCCCGCTGGGAGAGCCTTCAACGTTCCTTAGGCCTCTCCATTAGGGAAGGCGCTAATTTGCTGTTCCGTATAACTGTTAAGAGAGCCAACGCTTTTCAGAATGCGCACTTGTAATATATCAGTCACTTCTAATTATTTTTTTTATTTATTTTTTTGTGGGAGAATAAAGGGGTCTGATTGTCAGATGGCGAATATATAAATAAATAATGATAATTAACGAGAGAGAGAGAGAGCCCGCAAATGATTCCCCGGCGAGTCTGGAGTGTAATACAGCAATGGTATCAGACAGCGACTTTCAGGCTGATTGTTTGTGATGTTCCAAGCAATCAGCTGTCAGTCTTCAGCGTGTAGTGATGTGGGTGACAAGCTCTGTGTCAAGATGGAAAGCTGATTACAAAACCTGCAATTGAACTTCATCATTTGCGCCTTGCCATATCGCAGTGCCTTTTCACACAGGTTCTGTCTCTGTGATTTGTAGAGAAAGGTATTTTAAAAAAAAAAAAAGAATGCCGAAATTGGCAATGAGGGGGATACTTGAGGAAAAGAGCTAGCAATCAGTAAATATGTGCTGACCAACTGGGCATAACCAGGATTTGAATAATATGGTTCAATGATTTGCTGTAACCCATAGCAACCAATCAGATCACAGCTTGCAGCAGTCTTGTATGGATAGACTTATGAAAAGTGACAGCTGATTGGTTGCTATGAGTTACATCACATGCTCGTTAACATACTGTCAAATACATAGATGTGAGCACACAGGTAGATGTATATGTAGATGTACAGTGTGGGCCGGATTCACTATGGAGCGTAAATACTGATACGTTGTGTATCTTGTGCACAATTACTCTGTAAATACCCAGAACTGGAGCATACGCCAGAGAACGCAGAAACGTCCAATACATCTTCGAGCGCAAAGGACCCTTATGACAGCCTACGATTTCATGGGCGGAGCGAGGAGGGGACTGGGCGTATGCACGTAGTCAATGTATAGTAAGTCAAGCAGCACACAGCAGTGTCAGATTCAAGCTTTTGGGCATCTCAAAGGAACGTGATTTTCGTAACTCTTGCACCAGCTACATGTTTGGTATAAGTGCCGGTTACTAGTGATGACGGCTGTGTATGCAGCTAGAACGTGTGTTTACAACGGGAGCAACTGTAAAAATGTATTTTACGTACAGCAGACATTAAGAAAATCCTAATGAATGTGTTTTATGGGGGAAAAATGACAAATAAAACTTTTTTTTATTTTTTATTGTTGTCATTAATCACTATATTAACAGGTGACATTAATTGAATTTTTTTTTCCTGTGCTTTCTTTTGTGACTTGATATTCCACATATGTATTGGACGTACTCTGAAGTGTCCTGTCTGTTAGAGCGGACCTAGACCCATATTCATCAACACACGTATCTTCAGATCCGCTCCTTGTTGAATACGACATGCGTATACCCTATGCATGTGCATTTATTTATTTTTTAAAAAAGCACATTAAGCACGTTTTGCGTGCTTTTATTGAATCAGGCCGTAAAGGTTTATATTTACACCTTTATCTCTAGAGCGAGCGGCCACCTTTCTTAGGCTAGGTAGACACTGGCCCGATGATTGCACAAAAAACCTCCAATCAGCCAACATACGACCATTTGGTCAGATATCGTGTGAGTGTGTGTAGTGACACGACAATCTAAAGTCGTCCCAAAGCGCTGATCATCGCCTCATTTGGTTGGTCGTACTGTTTAATATTTTCTGACCAATCACCGACCGATCGTGTAGTGTGTATGCACTCATGCTCACGATCTCCATAGAGGTTACAGAGTCGGGCTCTTTTCAGCCGATGCTAGCGATGAATGTCCCGGTGAATAAATGTAGAGAGTGCTGTAGAAGGAATAATTCATTTTGTTCGTTCTGAGACAGAATGTTTAGTTTCAGAGTGAAAGAAGCTAACGAAATTCGTTAGGACATGTGGATAGTTATAACAAGGTGGTTTTAATCAGTGTGACAATAACGAATGAATGAATATTGTGCTGTCATTCTCTGAAGACTAGAGGACCAGATGAAGGACCAGATGAAGAGCACAGATCTAAGGGAAACAATGTCAGTGTGTATGAATGAATTGTCAGACTGATCGGACCTTCAGTCGTAGGTACAATCGTTTGAGATAACACGTCAGTCGGACAATTCTTCAGTGTCTACCTAGCCTTAAACCATTAAACTGCCTGTTGTCTGTTCTTTCTTCCTCTCTTTTGCATAGAACGTCACCGACATTACACAGAACTGCTGACAATATAAATTAGGAAGCTGTCATATAAATCCGTAAAAGTAACAAAAAAGTAAAATAACAAATGAAGTAAAATGTAATTTCCTATCACTGAATTAGAAGATATTAATCCACCATGCAAGCCCATTATCAGCCTCAGAGTTACAAGTACGCGATTCTAGTGCAGCGTCTCTTCTTAGGAGCCAAAAAACAATAAGAAATTATTTATAAGAGCTCAGTGTCCCAATACATTTAATAATTTATCTGGAGCTGCAGTAAAGCATGAATAAGGTCAGTATGTCCCATTACTTTTAATTGTGAAAGAAAGAACTTGATGAGTTAACATTTTTAGTGATACAAGCAAATCCATGAGAGAGCTGTTAAAATACTGTCTGTTACATGAGAGCTGTCAATACTGTTAAATACTGCTGAAGCAGAGCCTTGCAACCAGCTTATCTACCCTCTGGCAAGGAGGCTTTAAAAATGAGTTATACTTGCAGTCACTTATAGATGTATATATATATATATTTTTCCCCACTGGAAGTTAGAGGGCTAAGACAACAATTGCAGTGATCGAATAGGGAGAGTAAGACTAGAATTTTTTTGCACGTTTGTTGGCTTAATAAGTAACATTACGTTTAGGTGGGAAAAATGTGCATTAAATCATATCAACCAATCAGATGCTTGGCTGTAACTTGCAGTAAACGAATAAAAGTGGATTTCTTAATTGTTGATTGGTTTCTGCTCTTCAGCGCAAAGTTTGCATCTAAGATCATTGTTAGTAAATCAATCCTTCGGTAATTACTTTAGAATCAAGGACCAATAAAGTAATTTGGCACAGCAGATATACTGTATATGGTCATACGTATGCCCCACAATTCATTTGTTCTGTTAGTCCATACTTGCCAACTCTCCCGGAATGTCCGGGAGACTCCCGAAATTCGGGTCACTCTCACGGACTCCCGGAAGAGCTGGCAAATCTCCCGCATTCTGCTAGTGGTTTCCCAAAAGGACGCGATTAGCATCAAATCGCGTCATTTTGGCCCCCGCGACAAAACGCCATTTCCGTTGCGGGGGCGGGGCCAAAATGCTGCGATTCGCCACGCCCCATCCAAACAAATAGTAAGAACTGCGAAGGTGACACAAGAAATAGTGAACGAGGCTTGTAGACTAAAATAACATTTATTAACTTGCTTTAAAAAGAGTGAAGATTACTTCATAGGCATACAGTAGGTATCAGGTACACGGTAACGGTTTCCAAACTGAACCGATAGCTAATTCAAATCATACTCCGTGCCTCAGATCCGCTGTCAGTGGAGATCACAATGTCATTGAAGATAGTTGAAACAACGGACTATGAAGGTGACTGTATGAAGGTCACTCATTTTGGGGACCCCAAAATGAGCCCAAAATGTCCTTTGAAACAGATGTGGGTAAAAAAAATCACTATATCAGTGAACTAAAGCTATATAATAGGTTACAGATACAAAGCAGTGACGGATCGTCAAAGTAAGTCGACGACTGCTTTAAACCAAAACAGTCATCAGTCGTCACTAGTTCATTGTCAAGGTGAAACCTTGGTTAGGTAGAAATTCACTAATGGTAATGTGCAAATAAGCAACTCTATAGCAGAAACAGTTACTACTGCTGGTTCACATAGATCCTTATGTCTGCATTATGTCCTTATGTCTGCATTATGTAACCATTAGTTAATATGACAGCTGCCATCTTGCTTACTCAACTGAGATGGCATGAAACATCGTCCACATAACGGAATAGCGCCCCCCAATGGTGGAAAGTAAGTACTAAGTAGTATCTTTTGTACAAACTCCTCACATAACTGTACTATGAAGCAAGGAGAGTAATAATAGTAATACTCATATATGCCCTTTATAGTATGAATTTTGCCATTGTAACGACCCTTTAATTCAGCCCAGATTAACATCAAAAGAGCTTGCACTAAAGAGGTAAATGATGCAAGAGGAAAACCGGCTTAAATACGTTTATTTTAAGATTAATTCCCCTTTAAACCCTCATGGGAATATAATCACCCAGCTCATCCTGGCAAAAGCCATAATTGTCATATTAATGTAAATTTTAAACTTTTTTTTTGTGTCTTTAAGCAGATTTGCTGCCATTCAGTAAATCACTGTGACTGGGCTCTGACTGGCGCTGGAAATCTAACTTACTGAGCTGTTCATAAAGTACTTGGAATTCTTAAACGCTCTCCCTTAAGCCGTGACAGAGCACGGCACTTATCCGTGTCTCATAGCAGTGTCGTACCAGAAAACTAGCAGAGAAATGTGGACATTTTCTACAGTATCAGGAGATGTGTGCAATATAAATGAAACAAATTATTTCAAATGGGCATGAAATATCTTCCAGAGTCAAAAATATGGTGTTTGGCGACAGTGGAAAAAATATAGAAAATGCAGAGGAAAGATTGATATTTTTTTTTATATGAAAATCTGGTCATATTGTATCCTCATAAGAAACAACTTCAAAAAGCCAAACACATAATAATTCTAATAATAATAATACTAATAAGAATAGTCAAAATCATAGATAAATATATATATATATATATATATATATATATATATATATATATATATACATACACAAATATACACAAAAATATAAAGGAGGATGCACTCGGTTATCATCAATAAGGTCACAAATACTGTGTAGAGTCTATATCTTTTTCAATTAAATTCTGTAACTTTTTCTATATAGCTTTTGCAGGTCTGTTCTCATTTATTGAACATATATATATATATATATATATATATATATATATATATATATATCTATATCAGACCAATAAAAAGTTAAAAGCAGTGGGAGTGGTGGAAATGGGGATGTATACACTAACACTCTCCCTAATTAGGGCTTCGGCTCTCCCTTTAAACTAACCTATCACAATTTACTTTCATCAGAGTTATCCTAAACCAAATGTTCTCCCCTGACCCAGAGTTATCGCAGACCAAATAGTCTCCTCTTTTTCAACTATGCAGCGTTCTTAAACCACACTAAGTCTGACACATAAATTCGTAAGAACACAGGGAAACTTACCGACCTAAACTTATTAAGTGTAATTTAATATGGAAAATAAATCCACAATGCTTAATATAAAAAAAATAACAAAATGACATATAAAGATATAATACTATAGTTTCTTGTATAATATTAAGGAATCAAACAACAGAAATGGACATTTACGAATGATCAGTTTCTGCCTGCTGGAAGAGGCATGAATAAAGGGTCACTTCTCAAAATAAAATTGACTCCCAAAAGTGAACAAATCTGTTAAGAATTATAGAACATTTTAAACATCACCACTGTGATGTCTCCTACTGCTTATATTGTATAACTATCACATTCAATTCACTTACATTTTCCATACCACCACTTCTTAATTTCTACTTTGACCACTGGGCCATGGAGTATGGTCACCAATTCCCCCGTCTATATGTGTAGAAAAGATTGAAGTGGGAGGGGCTTCGCTAACATGTAGCCAATCAGAACGTCTAAACAAGAGCACAGAGGATTCTATTAAGCTTTTTCTACATAAGGGTCCTCTTTCTTTTAAAACAAGTCTGTCTCCTCCCCCTCATTTACATAGCAGGCCAGCGGCAGCGGGGAGAAGCTTTCAGCTAAGGAAATAAAGGCAACAATCTAACAACATAAGCGTTTCTGAAATTATACAGTATGTCTAGTCTGTTATAGCTCATTTTTTTCTATGTACTAGTGCATTAAACATGTTTAATTCGCAGTGACAGATTCACTTTAAAATGTTCAATTTTCTTCACTGATAACAAAAGAAGCAAATGATCATTAAGAGGGATAGCGCATTGCTTCATGCTTCGTGGCTGCATTAAATGTTTCAATACTAGACTTTGTTTAATACCCACAGAAAAGCCTGAACATCTGTCCACTAAAGCTTGCAGCGGAGTAAAAACTATCATAAAACTGACAATGACTCAGTTGTTAAGAGACTTTTCTGGAGTCAGGTGATCAGCCGGAGTTCAGCAGGGACTAGGCTCCATCCTGTTAAATATCATTGTCACATTTTTCACTGTCAGGGCATGGTTGAAACACCATTTATCATTACCATTTCCAACCTACCAATGTAAATTCATAGCTGCTCGATTTAACTCGCCTCTTATAGCCCTCAGAGAATTGCCTCTCCTCTCCCTTTCCTACATTAACAAAAAACAATACAAATACAATGCTTATTGATCGATTGATTTTCTACTTTTTTAGAAATTCTACTACAATTTTTCAAGGGAAAGTATTATAATTAGATCACTCGGGCTGATTTGTGTAAATGTGGGGAAAACATGTTATAAAGTCCCGGTGAATATTATAAGAAAAGCTGACCGAGAAGAAGATGCTACTTCTCCTTTGGCTTCCAGCCCCCTGGCTGCCTCAGTAGCGTAACACATTTTATTTTTAATAAGAACCAAACAGCGGCCATGTTTTTATCATATCAGTGGCGCGAAGGCTGTTTTGTTTTTTATTTGGGAACATGCACGTAAGTCTCTTAATAGAGATCTGTTTATGTCAGCAGATTGCAGTAAACGGACAAGGATTTTCAGTTCATTGGGCAGCACATTGGTTAGCATTGTTGCTTTACGAACCTTGGGTCATAGGTTTGATTCCTGCCATGGCCCTATCTGTGCGGAGCTTGTATGTTCTCCCCGTTTTTGTGTGGGTTTCCTCCAGATCCTACAATTTCGCCTCACACAGTCCAAATGACATACTGGTAGGTTAATTGGCTTCCAACAGAAATCGAGATTGTTTACCGTCCTTTCAAAGGGATCTGGTTAATATTGTGTGTTCATGGTGTGCGCTCACTTGTTTTGTAGGTTTATGTGCTTGTCCTTAATAGACCAGTTCTGCTAATATAATTCTAGCTTTCTCTAAGGTATTACAGATTAATGATCTCGGCAGCCCCCAGAGTTCACTAACAGTGTACAGTAAAAACAAAAAACATAAATCTGTTAGTGACCTATGGCGAAAACAGAAAATCAAGACAGGATGCTAGTGGTGAGCAAAAGAGAAGACATACTGTTTTGTAGGCTATTCCTAAACGGTAAATATGGAATGTTCAGTAAAATTGTAGACATTAAGAGGTATTTGAAATAAAACGATTTACGCTCTGCCAGTCTGTAGAAGTTACTACAGTGATTTCTAAATTATTATTGCAAAATTTAAAAGGGTCATTCAGCAAAAGAGGAACAATAAAATTCAGGATTGAGTCTATAGGTTGGTAGGTTCGATTCCAGACAAGAAACAAAAAGGCTTAAACCCCTGGTTTAAAGGTAAAATTTGATAATACATAAAGTATTCAGGAGTATGAAAACACACACTTGGTGTGTATGATATCATCATCACCATTTATTTATATTGCGCCACTGATTCCACAGCGTTGTACAGAGAACTCACTCATATCAGTCCCTGCCCCATTGGAGCTTACAGTCTAAATTCCCTAACATACATACAGAGAGAGAGAGAGAGAGAGACTAGGATCAATTTTGATAGCAGCCAATAAACCTACTAGTATGCTTGTGGAGTGTGGGAGGAAACCGGAGGACCCCACGCAAACACGGTGAGAACATATAAACTCCATGCAGATAAGACCATGGTCGGGAATTGAACTCATGACCCCAGCGCTGTGAGGCAGAAGTGCTAACCACTTAGCCACTCTGCTGCCCATATCTCTGCCAGATGACAAACAAATGCTCCTGAAGTTTTCCCTCCACGCCCTTCCAACTGCATCATATAACCTATGTAACTGTGCCCATTAATTGAGAGCACAGTCTTGGAAGCATGCTCAGTTGCACATTTTGAGAGCTTACTGGGAGAAACTGCAGATTAAAAAGTGTTTGTGACCCATCAGTGTTCATTATTTTGCAAAAAAACTGAAGATAACTATGCACAATATACACAGGGGTGCTGAGAGCAGTTTTAGGCCCATTGTGTACAATTGTTAGGGTTGTGAATTTGCAGATCAATAGGAAGTTATTGGTCTCCGTAGTCACTTTCCCCCACCCAAACATTTGGAAGTAGTTGCTCCTTTTGGGAGCTCTAGTTATGCCATTTTTTTTTAGGAAAGAGTAACATATTTTTTTTAAAGTACAATGATATAAACTTTGTTCCTTTTATTGGTCCAATAATATTCTCCAGGGGTTTAAACTCCTCATAATTGAGATAAAATGCACAAAGTTGGTGCAGTAGTTTAATGGAGCGTTTCCCTGAGTAGCCGTGAACATATCATCAATCATTAAAATGCTTCGCTTGCCACCTATGTTTATACCAACAAATAATAACAGGGGAGTCATCACCGGGAACAGGACAGTGCAATAAAACCACAAAGAACTCATTATTAAGACAGACTGCAAATCCACACCTAGCGGTCATAACGCGAGGGTCACTTTGTGAGTGACTCATATTTTATGTCGTAAAAAAAAATAACATTATCATCGTAATGTCCACACAGTGACAACAACCACATGGATTCCTAAAGACAGATAGGGCTAAGTTAATAAAAAAAAGAATACACTTCAATAAAATAACTAACTTATAATCATGGTTTATTGCAAATTAAATCTGATATTAAACATAGACTGAAAGAGGTTTATGCAAAATAATAGAGCAATTTGCACAGACGTGCTGTAATGCATGGCGACCAATGAGATATTAGCTTTCATTTCATATCTCCTACCTGTCCAGAATTAGGTGGGACATTCCAAATTTAAGGGGACTGTCCCATTGTCAGGCCTTTGCACTGATTCAGGGAGAGTTGGCAGATATGTCCCTGAGTGAAGTGGTGGCCAGTGTGGAGTGAGTAGTATATAACAAGATACGGATGCTTATGATATCACAGAACAGTACGGCACAATGTATAAGGAGGCGCCTTGTTGAATAGCTCCTGTTATAGTCAACCCACTATCTTTCCTTTTGGTTACTCTATTGTACGTCTCTCTGTTCTCGTTGATCTCAATCAAGGCTGTTTTTACATCATCATCATCTATTTATTTATATAGCGCCACTAATTCCACACTGCTGTACAGAGAACTCATTAACATCAGTCCCTGCCCCATTGGAGCTTACAATCTAAATCCCCTAACATACACACACACAGACCGAGAGTGACTAAGGGCAATTTAATAGCAGCCAATTAACCTACCAGTATATTTTTGGAGTGTGGGAGGAAACCGGAGCACCCGGAGAAAACCCACGCAAACACGGGGAGAACATACAAACTCCACACAGATAAGGCCATGGTCGGGAATTGAACTCATGACCCCAGTGCTGACCTGTCTCTCTCCTAAGCACGCTAACCTCAAAAATGTCCTTTGCTAACCTTTGGCTCGTACAGAGAACAAAAAAGGTTACATTGTTCTCAGAATCTCACTATACAGCCCATGAGCAAATATAGGAAATTGTCTGTCTCTCATGTTCTCTCTGATATATTCAGACTTTTCTAAACACAGCCATGTCTCAAGAATGTCATACCACATCCCCAATTATGTCACACTTGATCCCTGCCACTAGGATAAGAAATAATAAAACTATGAAACAGATACACAAACCATGCCAATCTAGTGAATCTAGTGAATGGTATGATATACCATCAAGCTTAGTAACACCTTTATAGAATCTAAGTAAAGTCTTGCCAAACTTTTTTTTTTTTATACATTTACCTCTTATAATTCACAGGTACAATAAACTAGTACAAAGTAGGGCAGCACAGTGGCCTAGTGGTTAGCACGTCTACCTCACAGCACTGGGGTCATGAGTTCAATTCCCGACCATGGCCTTATCTGTGTGGAGTTTGTATGTTCTCCCTGTGTTTGCGTGGGTTTCCTCCGGGTGCTCCGGTTTCCTCCCACACTCCAAAAACATACTGGTAGGGTAATTGGCTGCAATCAAAAAAATTGACCCTAGTCTCTCCCTCCCTCTCTGTCTGTCTGTCTGTCTCTGTGTGTGAGTGTGTGTCTATAGTAGGGAATTTAGACTGTAAGCTCCAATGGGGCAGGGACTGATGTGAATGAGTTCTCTGTACAGCGCTGCGGAATTAGTGGCGCTATATAAATAAATGATGATGATGATGATGATGAAGGTAAAAACATTGGGTTGCCTATAATACTTCGTATATGTGGCACCCCTTTGTTGTTTGGTTTTCCTAGGATAGTCCTAGCTTTCATGTTTGAGCTGGAAACGTTTCACTTGGAATGTTAATTGACCTACAATTTAACATTCTGATGTGCTTGAATTAACATAATTAGTTTAATTGGCTCTCATTACTCTATTACCATCTCTGCCACCCAGTAGGAAGCACAAACCTTTATGTAACGGACCAGTCCCAGTGTCCTGTTTAGAAAAACGATAACCCAATGGCCATATAAACTTATATAGCTCAGATATGTAACTATTATTGTATATTTTAACACACTGATAACTCTGGATATGTAGGCAGAAATATTTTATTACCAGACTGCTGACTATGCTTTATGCCACAGATGGGTAGAGTTTCACACTCTCTACTTCATTTTCAGGCTGTGATGGATCTTCTCAGAAGTTCATGGGCAACCTTTTTTTACCTACGTTGTTGCCGAAGTACAACTCACCTCACGCCAATACTGAAGTGTTTAATATAGAAGTAGCCAGGCAAAAGCAGTTCAGAGGCTGGCATCTTGGCAACCATCTACGGGGCATTATAGTGGGAATGTCTGTGGCCTAGTGAATTTTGAAATTAAGGGAGTCTGTGTACGTGTGTCGGAGTGAATAGTCACAACAGCTGTCCATGAGATGTCTTCGACACCTTGACACAAACCAAGTTCAGTTTTTCCCACTGCTAATGTGCTAACTGGAGGTATTGGAGAAGACAGTGAGAGATAAAAATGCCACCTAGGGCATTAAAATGTAGCAAAATGCCCCTGTATAGACCAGCTCTCAATTCTCCAAAGTCTGCTGCCTGGAGAAGGGGAGGGCTGGTAAATTTTAGCCCGGGGGGCAAGACTCGACTCAGCAGCCTATTAAGAACATTTTAAAGGAAAAAAAAATGTTAGTGGCCCAGTGACCCAGCCCAGGCTAGCCCACCATGGGACCGGCCCAGGGGACGGATGCCCCCATTCCCCCCAGCCCATCCTATCCTTGGCCTGGAGGATAACGAGCACTGGTTGTTCTGCTAGAGGGGGCAGGGGGTGTTCATGCTACCCCCTCAGCCCTGTAAACATCTTCTTTAATATATTCCTTAAGGTAGACTTGCATTGGGATTTGTAAGCGCATATTTTTTGGATTTGTTTCCATTTCAATGGTTTTAGGAAGGCTGCAGTATAAAATATAATACAATTGCTTGCAGCCAAATAAAAAAAAAAAGCAAAATGAGAAAGAGATTATATGTGTTACATCTTTCATTTAACAGACTGATATGTTGTCGGGTGACTAAGGAAATTTCCTTCTCCTCTTTGTCTGTTATTTTTCTTTTTTTTTTTTTTCTCAATGATCTTTTGATCTCTTCCAAATTGAGCCTGCCAGCTTCTATTCTGTCTTTTGAAACCTTTTGCGCCCTACGGCTGCAAATCACATGCTGGCATCGTCACGGGTCAGCAACCTGCTAAATGTTAAATGCTAATAGCTTTGGGGAAAAATGGCAGCCTTGTTGTCAGTCTGTATAACACCTTATCCACAAAGTTTCAGCAAATTACTTTCAATAGTTTCGCCAGCTAAGCTGCCGAGGAAAATAGGGATGATGAAATTAAAATCCACCTTTATTGCGGGTGCAGAATGCAAGAAGGATTTATGCAGCAAATATTTAACACTGTTATAATTAATGTTCGAGAATCTTTTCTAACATGTTTTGCAAAATAAACTTTTGCGGGTTTTTCTTTTGTTGACATTTTATAAAATAACTTTATAACATAGCAACAAACAGTAAATCATATATAACTATTAAAACAAACAATAATTACAAAAAGGACTAAAAGGATGTATACATAGCTCCATTTCTCATTTTCACCATTGCAGCTGCCTTTTATGTCTAACCCTACTTCAGGGTGTGAAAAAGAAGCATTAGCACAATCAGTGTTATCTGATAATTGTAGATTAAAGGATAACCCCACTCAAATACTCTTATTATTATTTATTGGAATAACCGTGTTTACTTGATATTGGTTTTCTGCCTGAATTTACATGTTAGAAACTCAGAAATACACTCTATCTGCTGTTTAAAGAACTGACTCTCCTTAGCAACATCTTTAACTGTAGAGACAAACTGTGGACTGCCCTCTGGCTGAGTTTCATTTTATTGGAAAAAGTTATACTTATAGGACTGGATTAGAAGATTTTAAAGGTGTTGTTCCATTTGGGCATCGCCTCCTTAATTAGCCCCCTTTTTTCATGCAGTCCTTAGATGTTTGTCCTCCCCCTTGGGCCCTGTTTGCCTGTAATAGCTTGCCAGTGTGCCAAATTTTACAGCATGCACAGGAAAAAAATGTAAGCGAGGCTGGGAGGGAATTTGGCAATGATAAGCCTGGGGGTGTGTAGTGAATGCAGCACCTGACTGGGCAGGAGCCATAGCCAATCAGATACAGTTGCCATCCTCCTCATACACTGTTTGAATGTCAAAGGAATATCCAGTCAGCCAGCAATGACAGCTCTCTCCTCTACACAACAAGCCTGCAGGTTATCACATGTAACAGATAGAGGACCAAGGAGATACCCCCACTGAAAGGCTAGACAGTTGTTTAATTAAAGGGGAGTGCCCAAAAGTGGATAAAAACATTTTTACCAATTTGCAATAGACTTCCCGGATGGATAACTACATTAACCTGAAAATAATTATTTGTCATAAGACTGTGGGTCCTCTCGAACCGATGCCTCATGTCTGCCTATCTACCTACTTTGTCCCTGCAATGTCCTACTCTGAATTCTTTGTGTGACCCCTATACTGATTATTTACTCATACACACGGAATTTACACTTGTTTTTGCTCTTCCTGCAATTGCTCTAGCATTACCAATACTAGGGCTTTAAACTGGAGATGCTCGGGCTCGGTTTTCTGAAGACCAAGCCCACCCGAAATTAGGGGATCCAAGTAGGCTCACGAGCCGGCTCGGTACTTTCGCGCGTCCTTGGATCTGAATCGAGGCAAAACGCCATTGTTGTGTTGTCGGATCTCGTGGGTTTTGGATTCAATAAGTACCTCCCTCCCCAGGAGATCCTGCGCAATTGATCACACAGAAACAGGGATAGCAGTGTTCTTGTCACTCTCCAGTCTCCAGTGACATTGCTCACACAGAAACAGGGGTAGCAGTGTTCTTGTCACTCTCCAGTCTCCAGTGACATTGCTCACACAGAAACAGGGGTAGCAGTGTTCTTGTCACTCTCCAGTCTCCAGTGACATTGCTCACACAGAAACAGGGGTAGCATTGGTCTTGTCACTCTCCAGTCTCCAGTGACATTGCTCAGTGTCATTGCTCATACAGAAACAGGAGGGGTAGCAGTGTTCTTATCACTTGACAAATATTGACATTAAATGACTGGAAATTAATGTTATTGAGGTTAATAATAATGTAGGAACAAAAAAAGAGCCAAATTATGTGATTTTATGAAAAAAATAGGGATGTTAGAAAAAAGAATAGGGATCCAAAACCAAAACACAAAGTTAATCCAGATCCAAAACCAAAACCAAAACACGGGGTCAGTCAACATCTCTACTTTAAACCACATGGTTGTTATTATGCTTAATTGTATTTGTAATTATACTTATTTGTGTTCATTTATTTGCTACATTGTATTGATTTATCTGTATGGCAATACTGGATTTAGGATGGCCATTGATAAAGCAAAATACCCATTAGTAGCCTAATACAAAAAATAGGAACTTTTAAAATTAGTATATTGTAGCCTCCTCTGAAAGATAAACTGAATTATTAACATCACTGTTTATTAAAATAATTGGCTAGGCTGGAGCGTGGATAATGCAGGATATAAATGTTTGAGAGCGGGATATACATACTGTATCAATCAGGAATATTGCCATCCTGTTTGGGATTTGTCGTACATCCATTCATTCACCGCTATTTTCTATTACAGATTCATTGTTTTCATTCCTCTGCTCTCTCTCCCTTTTCCAGTCTTATTTTCTTGCATTTCACAATATGCATCATCCTCTCGTTCTCACTTTACAGATCAGGATTAAACAATGTTCCCTTTAAACTGAGCAATCTGGAAATGAAAGCTGTGAAGAAATGCCTTTCACTACACAACGCTTGTTGGCTTTCCTTTCCCTTTGCCTGTAACAGAATTGGTTCATTCTCCACGTAGTTCCTTTAATTGTCTACCCCCTAATGAGTGTGTACTTGAAATATTTTTCTAAGATTAATAAAGTCATTTATATGTCCTTGGTGCGCTGTGATACCCATCGCTCTATACTTCTGATTCTGGAAATTAAGCTGGAAATTAAATGGGTTAAAAACTCGGTCTTGTGAGAACGCCACCCTGAAGTGCTGCATTGATAGTCTGCTGTTCACTGCAACTCTGGTCAATGGGTTTATTTATTGTTTTAACAGTGTTAGATGTTTAACAATATCAAATTTAAATGTCTCACACTTGTACATGTATTTTAAAACAAACAGCAATATCATCTTCAAGTTCATTGGAATCGGAAGGTTCATCGCCCCAAGTTCACTTTAAGCTTTGCTAAGGACATCCTTGTAACACTGAATCTGAACAGGAAAAGACTGAGTTCCTTTAAGGTTATAGACTTTGATCAGATCAGTGCAGTCGTAAGATGAATGAACATATAGGTTAATGTGGAGATCTATCACCTTATTTTCATGGAGGTCAATTCCCAACCATGGCCTTATGTGTGAGGAGATTGTATGTTCTCCCCGTGTTTCCTCCGGGTGCTCCGGTTTCCTCCTACACTCCAAAAACATACTGGTAGGTTAATTGGCTGCTAACAAATTGACCCTAGTCTGTCTGTGTGTGTGTGTGTGTGTTAGAGAATTTAGACTGTAAGCTCTAATCTGGCAGGGACTGATGTGAGTGAGTTCTCTGTACAGCGCTGCAAAATTAGTGGCGCTATATAAATAAATAGTGAAGATGATGATGGATAATGAAGGGAGGGGGGGGTCATGTAGGGCTTAAAAGTCAGTATTCGTTTTCCCAAAATGCCCAAAAAACTATACAACATCATGTTTCTTATGTAATCATGTATGAAGGGAACAAGCTCCATTTCATACCAGAAATTCACCCCTGCTCATAAGCCGACAGCCCTAGTTTTAGTGTATGTATATCCTTTCCCTCATTGTACATAACTGTGGACTATATACTTGTTAAGCATAATGTGATACGCTGACTGCTTGATACCTGCACACGGTTTTCATTAGATTTAATGAACAAGGTGCTATTTCTGCACGGTAGAATGGGGGGGTTGTGCTTGCTGTTTTCTGCTGTTAAGCAATACAGCACAGTGGTGCATATTTGTGGTCATTAAACATTCAAACAGAAATAATTATATAATGCCCAGGACAGCCATAGAGAGGAGAACATTACTGGATTGTAGTGCAAGAGGTCTGACCTCCAACATTGCTTATAATTCTGTTACACTGCATTCTCCACATACATGATGTTTAACCCTTTACTGCTAAGGATAAGTGGTGTACACAATTTCTCAATGGACTTTTCTACATTAGAAACTTGAAAGGGTTTTATAACGGTGTGTAACAATAGGGGATGTGGTGACTACGGGTCCCGAAAGTGAGGGGGGCAGGGTAATGCTGGCCCCTCAGAGATCTCTGCTTTCCTCAAGGCCTCCGCTCTGCTCTCAAAAGAGCAGAACAGAGACATGTGAAAGCAGATGGGGGATTAAGAGGTGGTGATTTTACTGTGTACAGTGCAGACAGAGCTCAGAGGGGAGTTACAAAGCCTCTCTGCTCACTACATCATGTGCCATGTGACTGTGGTTACCATGGTAGTCACACGACACTGTGGAAGCTCTGCAGAATTATAAATCATTAATTGCAGCCTGAAGAAACAAACCAAGGACAATAGTCACTACAAAACTTTTTCTCCTAGTCTGCCACAGCGAAATATGTTAAAAAAACATACATCATTGGGATTGCTAGTTTATCTAAACTATTTGAAAATGAAAGTGGTAAAAGCTTTGTCTAATGAAAACTCCACCCAAAGAACTGCATGAATATTATACTGTTTAATGCAACCCTGCACAATGTATTTGCCTTAAAAAGTTTCGTTTTTTTAAAAATTTTCATTCCTTATTTTCTCAGCTTAGAGATTGTTGCTCCTGGCTGTAAATCGACTAGAAATAGGGATATTTATTTGCTATATTGCTGAGAAAAAAGTAATTTTCAATGCCTGGTGGAAAATACAAGTTCCCTTTGCATATGTTTTAGTGGAAATATGCAGACCAGGCATGGTGAAAGGGTAGCTGACAATCCGCCAGTGGATCACACGGCATCCACTAGTAGATCACAAGATCCCGCTCACTTCTGCTACTCTTTCTTGTTTGTTTTATTGTGTTTTCGTTACACTATTCATTCATTATTCTAATGACGAGCCCCTATGGGTTTTACTAGGGTTGATGTGGGCAAAGTAACAAATGAGATGGTAGTCATTTGCCTAATATGTAATTGATTTGACCAGTTAGGGTGAATTAAACAATGAAACGTACGGTATAACTAAATAAGTGTTCTGGCTGATTAAAAGGTCAAACCTTTTCAAAACATAATCACTTCAACTGATTTTCTATGTGTTTTGATGAAAATAATTTACTCTCATTAGTTAGACATTATTTTTTTTAAATAAGAACAACAGTATAAAAATATATATATTTATAATGTTTTAATGCACTGATAGGGGATGAAATATTTATAAATGCATATTACTGCCTCTTAGTGAATGGAAGAATATTAATTCTGAGTGGTCCTAAATATGATGTAGAGTAATACTATAAAATGTGAGCAATTTGCTTCCATGATGTTGGAGTTATTTACAAATAATATAAATATATATAGAATAAAATATAGGAGATGTAAAGTAGATCTATGCCCTGAAGTTGCTGGTCAGGCAGTAGCAGGAGAGTGTTTTACTTCATCCCACATTCCTGACACACTGAAGTCCAGGAACGGAACACAAAAAAATGAAACAATCAAATAAATGACAGACTGTGAATGACGTTGATTAAACAGAATTAGTCTGATATCCTCAAAAAGTTGAAGCATAGCATTAATCTTCTTTTTATTATTTAATTTGCATTTAAATAACATATTTTTTCTGGTTATCGGCTCAGGGAACGGCAGTCATACCCACTTTGGCAGACGATAAATGTGACAGATAATTCTGCAGGAACTATAAGGGGATAATCAGGACTAGGCAACCGTCCTCCAACTCAAACGGCACTACTAGTCTCAGCATGCACTACAATCTGGACATTGACAAGACATTCTGGGACTTGCAGTCCCACAGCGGCTGAAGCACAGCCTACTTCAGGTAATAATACATATTCGTTGGCTGTACTAAATGCCCAGCCACGGATGTTTCTAGCGCCGAAAATGACTTGTAAAAATATAAAATATTTCGTTTTAGGTTTTGATAATGAAGCAATACATCCGTGTCAGCGGAAGGTTCAATGTAAAATATTAATAGTAATGGTAATAAATATTACTGCTGGCTACCACAGGACAAGCTGACTCAATTTAAATAATGGAAGTATCAGTCCCAATGAAAAGGTTCACAGAACCACTTATGAGCAATAGCAGAGCGGATACCTTTAACTACAGATTTCCATAAATCTTGTCAGGGGAAAGAAATACATTTCAATTTCCAGTAGAAACGCGCAACAAAGAAAGACTTTGCATTATGAATCTCTCTTGTTAGTTTTTTTTTGGTTCTAAGGAGATAAGTGGGACCTAGTGACCTTCCATGTTACTCTCAACTTCATTATTTGAGCTGACACAACTAGAGGGAGCTGTGATGACTGTTTTCTAGCAGACTGCATGTAAATCGCTTTCTCAGAGGAAATTACTTCTTTGGGCTGAGCACTACGGTATTAATCTAAATTCTCAGTTAGTCAAATTCTTACGCATAATAAATGTGAAATAGTTTCGGATACTTATCTGGTTGGCCGCTCGGCTCCAAAAAAAAGAACGAAAAGGAACCACACATACGAGTGATAACAAACTGTCTGTATCTACTGCAGGGTTAGTAGTACATACATACTTCCTAATTGTTCCATCGACATAAATGTGGAGCACTGTTATATTACACCAGTGATGGGCAACCTGATACACCTCAAGGGCCGCATGGGTGACCCTTTAACCTTCAAAAGGGCTGCACATTGCCCGTAGTCTCAGTAATACGCTAAAACATTACATTTATTAAAAAAAAGAGACACCTATCTGTAATAACATATCAGCAACACTTATAACAAGTGCTACAAGCTTTAACAAACACATCTGACAATAAAGCAGGGAGGAGCTGAGGGCCGCAGGCGACTGCTCGGAGGGCCGCCTGTTGTCCATCACTGGTTTAGACCAATGAAAGACACGCAGAATTACCACAAGCTCACTCCGCCCACTCCCTGGTGTGACTATGGCACCATGAAATAAGTGGACCACTCCATTGCATGGTCCCGCGGCAAAATATGGGAGGGGTGATAGTCCGTTCTTACGCGGCCTCACCTCTGCTGTTCCGAGCATGCGCAGGGATCTGCGCTGGAGCAGTGACTCCTTACTCTAGCCTCACTGCGCATGCTTTGAGATGATAGTGGCTGCAGGCTTTACACCTCCGTACACCATATCTGGCGCACGCGTGCCAGGGCGGTAGCGGGTGACAAGTGTGGCTCACCCAGTGAGTGCCACTCAATTGCCGTTAGTCTATAATAATAATGGAGCTCAATGAGTACTGGGCAGACACAGTATGAATAGAAGCCCTGCTCACAAGAGCTTACAATCTAAAAAGGTGTTTGCAGTTTTAGGAGGGGAAAGGGTGCTAATAGATCAGGCATGTAAAGATAGTTTTTACATTTGGTACAATAAAACAGCAGCATTAATACGTCCGTCAGGCTTTTCAAGTCTCTACACCTGGCAAGGTTTAATTGGACTAAGCCTAGATAGCATTAAAATCCTTCCCGACTTTGTCGTGTCTTTTAGTTTATCTCCCTAAGGAAACGATCCTTCAACCTTATATTAAAGTTTTATTATTGACATAATTAACTGATAAATGTATTTAAATGAGACAATAAAGTCTTTCTAGGCCATCTTTCATGATTTGATTTACTCCTCCCTGGCAAGTTGTTCGCCAGCAATTACGAGCCGAAGGCTGCTCAAAGAGTTAAGATCTCTTCCTGGAAACGCATTTAGTGTTTCACTCTCCGTCCTGTCTGTAAACCAGAGATATCTCAAATATCTCTTCTTTTTCTTATTTTTTTCTTTCTTATTTTTAGATGCTTTGTAAGCATTTGTTCTCATCAATAGTACATTTTTTTTCACTGTGGGTTCCATAAAGACAATGTGGCAGATTTAAAGCCGAAGACCCAACTAATGATGACTTTTTATTAGCTGACACTAACATTGCTGCTTCACGTACCCATTTTCCTAGCGCACTACATGAAGGGGATGTGATCCAAAGCTATATTTTTATTATAATGTTGTCAGCCATAACAGCATAATTGTACTTTTAAGAGTTTATTTTTTTGCAGATAGTTTTTGTTTTAATAATGCAAGATATTACTCTGATTTCTCCCGCTTGCTAAGGCCTGGTGACCTGTTGCTATGGTGGGGTGACCCTAGCAACCAGTATATAGTATAACAGTATTTAGCATATCTGAACGCTAGCTGCTTTTTAATTGGCGATACATAGAAACCAGGCCAACAGGACTAAACTGGTGGGAGAATATAGCATCATAGCCCCTCTTACACAGATTGTGGTAAAGAAAAAAATGAAGGTATAAATGCCAAAACTGTCTTAATCATTGAAAATATTACAAATGTGTGAACTAAGTCGCATTGAGCATTGCCTATGATTTTCATCATTCTCACCTAAATTCGCCTTTCCCCACACTCCCTATACATGATATAGGAACATATTACCAGAAAAATCACCTCCCGATACTCCCATGGGCAGTAATTAAAAATACAGAGCTAGCAACAATTGGAGAACCTATACTTGCCCTATTTTCTCTCAATGTTGTCATTTTCCGATTAAACAAAACACGGATGTCAATCAGTGATCCCAGCCAGCAGCGTTTAATAAGCAACATTCTAAAGTCTACATTCTATTTGGAATGTGGTGAAATCTATTGTTAAAAGTAGTTCTCCAGGTGAGCACTTACTTTGGACCCAGGCCTATAAAAAGAAAAAAAAAAAAAAAAGGTGGAGAACCTCTTAAAATCCCTAGATTTTATGTACTATAGCCCAGGCTGTACCTTAATGACGAAATCGGCTAAAATAATATTTAAAAATACTGCCCAAATATCAGGAGTGTTATTTTTTCCCCAAAATGCGTATTAATTTACTTCTCAACGAATTGCCTGTCACAGTAAGCTCCGCCCCCACGCGGGTGCTGTTAATGAATTTGATGGTAATCCCTGCCTCCGTTTGGCAAGTGTAACACTGCCGACATCTGACCACCTATGTAAATTAGTAATTGTGTACCACAAATAACAAATAAAATTAAAAATAAAGACATTAAAAAAAAATAAGAATGCCCTAGGCATGCACCTAGGATGCCTATATGGAAAATGCAGCCCTAGTTACTGTCTAGAAGCGAGGAGACAGAAGTGGTGTATGGCATCTACACATAACTAGTGAATACAGTTCTAATCTGCATTTCGGAGAGGTCTTATTCAGTAGGTGAAGAACCGAATTAGAGATATAAGTGTTATTTTATTTGACAATGACAGATTAATTTTAACTGCAACGGTTTGCTTTAATTCACAACATAACATCATTTCCTATAGACATTTTAAAGGTACGAATTGGCAGGTCACACCCCAGGTGACCTTGTTTTGACTCTTTTGATTGAAGTCCACAAGCCATTAACTTTCTAATACAATATCCTCCTCCATAACCTAAGTTTATTTTTACAAGCCCAATCTTTCCTTCCTAATGTATCCTGTACATGTACGCAAGCCTTATTGAAGCATAGAACAATGACAATATATTCTGAGATTCACTGTTGCATAGAGGAGGAATTTGAAAAGCGGCAAGAGATTTAAAATAGCCAATGCATTTCCACATGACAAATATCGTCAAGTGGCTTCGTGCTTTCCGTAGGGTTTCTCCAGGATAATTGCACAAATTTTAGAATCCATTCAGGGAGTTGTACTTCATTAAGCCAATTTTCACTTGTGTACCCACAGCCGAAAATGTATTACGCTAATAATGGACTTTGTTTTGTTCTAGCTATATGTCAAGTTGTTAATTTGCATCATGCAGTGCTAAAAGTATCATTTCGATGAGAACTGATTATGTTTAATGTTATGGAAACCGTGTTTTCATTAGACATTCCTATCTGTTGCAAGCGTTTCACTTTCACAATGGTTAATGTGTAAGGTCATGGAAGGGATTATAAATGCAATCGTTAAAATACATTTCAGATGATGCCCTAGTTAGATTGTATGTTCTTAAATGTCTCTCAATTAGTAATAATTCTGGAGTCAAAATTGCAAATCATTAGCAATATTATTAAACATTAAGGGGTGAACACTGTCATAGCTATAGCTATCTATACAGCTATTTATTTCAGAAATTGAGCCATATTGACAATATTCAAACACCCTGACATAATTGTCAATAATTAAAGAAGACATCCACCCAGCCACAGAACTCTCTTCTAGGTTAAATGTCATTAGACAACCACCTGTATAGTACAGTTGTCAGCTCCTCCCCCGGGATCATGAAGGCAGTTGTCAATGAACCGCTTAGCTGTAGGTCTATAGATAAATCTGTAGCTGGGCGCAAACCTCCTTGAAGATCGTAAGTGAACTTTTGAAGGACAGTTTAGTAGACTGTTGTTTAATTTGAAGGTATCCTTAAAATGTATTAAAGCAGTGATGTTCTGTAGGTTTAAGCTGCGACAACAAGTGTCAGTCAGCTATTGTTCGGGAACTCAAGTAACAATGGGTCATTGGTTTTGGACCCCAAACTAGTAATTCCGAGAAGACTATATGGCATGCTGGATGACCAGAGGACACCAAAACCAGTTTCCTGACCTCTGGTTGTGAGTTCATTCATTAACGAACCACCAATCATGGTCTTGTGGGCAGGTTGAGTCTGAAAGATGGAGAAGTTTTCTCCACTGTCTGAAGGACAAACTCTGATCAGTACTTGACGTGCAAGTAATACTGCATCTACAATCCCACCAGTTCCTGAGACCTGCTCCATCCTAAGAATAAGTATTGTTCTATTTTCCAGGAATAGGATATATAGTGAAAACTAGGACCCCAAGGACTTTAGACCAATTTTGTAACCTATATCCTTCCACTCCAGCTTGGATCGTCTTCTTCTACTTCTACGATGGGGAACCTTTAGTATCCCTTTAATATTTACCAAATCAGTGATGGATTATAATAAGGGTATTTGGGAAAATAGCTTGGGTACCTAAGCTGCAAATGTCACATACTTTACTTTTCAAACTCAGTGATACAATTATAACCTCGATCTAACATAATGCGATCGTTGGATGAGGGGCTTGCTGTATATTCCGATGAACTAGTGAAGAGGTCCTCGCTGTCTATCGCCAAACACTTGGAGCAGGAGACTTATTAGTAAACTGCCAGTTTGAGGTTTCCTGTGTGTTGCAATGAACCCTACACACAAAAGTGGTATCCTTATTGGATATAGAACACATACAGTTGTTTCATTTGGTGATCTAGCACAAACATGAATGCACCATGTAGGACCCATGTTTTGTACACAGCCATTAATCTGCCACTAAATAAAATATTCGTGCTATAATAACTGTTTTCTGCCCTGAACGTGATATTTGCCGTTCTGCCAGCCATGATTTAGCCTAAAGAAAATGTTTCTTATTTATTATATTAGAGAGGTAACAGTGCATGACCTCTTTTAACATATCCTTTCGTATTATTGTTGTTTCTAATATGAGAGAAAATCAATACTGTCTATTGAACAGTTTAAAATTAGAATATGAAACATGAGTATTGTGTAAATGCTAAAAGAAATTGTACAAAGCCATTGGCTTATCTTATTATTCTGGAAGACATTTAAAAAAATACTTTGGAAACACATATATATAGGTATAGTAGGCATATTATGGGGTAGATGTGTGACACTAGAGTAACCAGGTGGGAAGTGGAGGGATGTGGAATCTGGAACTGGGATAATAATAGGACGGAACGAGATCCTGTAAGCAGAGCCGATGTCGGCATTTCCAATAACCCCCTTGCCGGCAAATTGGGTCTTCAATGCGCAAGTGTCGCTTCCCTGCACCGTGGAGCCTTGGAGCCCCTATTTTGATCCCTGCTCTGTTCAGAACCAGGACTCAAAAGTTAAGGGAGAAGGCGCAGGGCCCGGGACAATATATATATTTCCTATGCGCTGGCGGGCTAGCTGGACTCCCTCCTGCAGCCCTTACCAGGCTTACCCCGTTCCACCAGCCAAGCCTGTAAATATACAAGGGATAGGTAAGCGGGGGAGGGGGAGATTTAGGGCAATAAATAGGTGACTTGGGGATGAGTAATGCACTGATGCTAAAAGGTATAATGATTATTAAAACGGAGATTATAGGAGGGGAGTAAAATGTGTTACAATCATTAAAAGCAGTTGCTGGCTTCTGTAATGTATTTGAAGTGTAAGCTCTTAAACACAGTACTGCAAACTGGGGTCCTCACTTTCACTGATTTCTGCAGCGCATTGCAGAGCGACGGTATATAATTATTAATATTAGTACTAATAATAATATTATTATTACGAAACAGTCATAACATAGTATAGACAATGCATTTGAAATGGACATGCGTTCATTCGAGTCCCCCCACTTTTGTAACATATCTAAGGGTACACCCCGGGGGAGTTCTTTGTAGTGAACCTACAGTGCTTTGACGCTTCAGATATGCTCATAAAACACCCCTTTCATTCACTTGATAGAATTTTGAAAAACTGCTTTTACCCGCCATTGATCGATTTTTTTTTTAGAACTCACCAAGTACAAATGTGTCGATCGCCTATGTGTGCTGTGAGGAAAAGGAATGCCCATGGCCTTTAAATTTTTTTTTTTATTTTTTTTTTAAATTAACCCCTAATAGCAAGAATGTAGCACTGAAAAAATATGGATGATGGAACAACATTACATTTTAAAAGGCAGTTTTACTTTGAATAAATTCTGTGAAAAAAATAACACAGTGGGCAAATGTAAACATTTGCATACCCTTAAAATATATTTTTAAACAATCTTTTTTCTTTGAAGTAGTAAGACTTCAAAAACATTTACAAAGTACAATATTGGGAAACAATAAGTCCCACCTTTATCTACTCAAACCCTGCCCCTACCCATGCAGCCGAACTCGCATCAGTTTGAGGCCACACCCTCTTTCTGTTAAGCTCCTCCCCTGTTGGTCAGCAATTGAGGGCAGTGTAGCAAAAATCAGGACAACTGGAAAGTCTGCAAGATTTGTGAATTGAGTCACCTAAAATAGAACAATTTACCTAAATTATAGATTATCTCATCTCTTACACATAGTATATATACCACATTAGCCCAATTATGCCTCCTCCTATTGCAACTAAATTATGTTGCTACAGAGCTGAATGAATAAAATATTAGTAAAGGTACACGTGTCCTAGCATTATGTTTAAATGATCTTGTTTACAAGTCCCTCTGTATTGATGTTTAGTGAACTTTTGTCTGTTTTCTTGCTTATTAGCTCATTCTTGAGCTGAGCTCCAATTAAAGTTAAAATCTAGCAAAAACATTTTTATCCGCTCTCAGTTTTTGCAGTCAGAATATATACAGTGCGCATTATTATTGCACCATAAGACAAATGTTTTCCCGATAAATTCATAGGCACACGGCTAAATTGTTATTTTTCTTGCAATGTAAAAACATGTAATCACTGCAAACCCTGACATAGAAAGAGATCTGCTCTTTGGTATGGGGGAAAAAAAATCAGAGGTGTTTATCTTCTTGTTAAAAGTATTTAACTCAATAGCCTCAAGTAACAGTTCAGCAATATAACTTTGGCTCATTAAGCCTCTAACATCAGTTTTCTGTTTGCATATGTCAATCAATAATTAAATAGAAAAGAGATATTTGGCAGTCTGTGTTAACCACAGTTTAATGTCAGCCATTTTTCCTGTTACAGTCCTATGGCCGTTACTGGAAGCTGATCAGAAGTATTGACCTCTTAGTAAAAGGACAGAACTCATTTCAGTCTTCAGCATCTGGATGGAGAGAATGTATATACCAAACAGGCACACTTGGCACATGCCTAGGGCAGTGTTATGCTGGCGGGCTGCACATAAATGATATTACATCAATTTTATTTGCTGTTTACTTTTCAGTTTTCTTTTATGCTGCTTAGTCCTTACTATGCAACTGATTAAATCAAAATAAAATAAATTACATTAAATACAGGTGCCAGTGACTTACAATTACAACAGTATTTGCAGTGGCCCCCAGCTATAACGGAACCTTAAAATGAGAGGTTCTAGTAAAGTTTTTAAGAAACTATAGAGACAGTAGCGTTGAGTTATTGCAACATAGTGAAAAGTGACAACAATAAAACAATTGTGCAAAATATTATCCACAGAGAACAGGTATCTATTATAGATTTCTTAATCTTAGGTTGACATGTGCATTTAAATTGTGATTATAGTGCCCCTTCAAATATCCTTTATCACTATTTAAGGTCATGTTATTGCATTTGCGAATTATTGATTATATCTAGTTAACAGTATGCTAAACCGTAAAAGAACTTTTACAACTACCTTTAAATTTCTCTCTTCAAAGTTACAGTGGCAGTCGCCATCTTTCTTTTGAAGCTACTAGAATACCTGCTGAACCTGTCTCTACCTTCCCCTATCATGGAATGCTACTGGCAATGGGATCACAATGCTGGATACAAGTGTCTAATATTGAAAAATAGAAGTACATTAAGAACAAACGAAAGCCACAGTATGTTGGGTGCATTTAGCTTAACGTTGAATTAAGAATTTTAGACTGGCATCGAAATCAGTTGCATTTGGTGGTCTGACAGGTACCCCCCACTCCAGTCCCCGGCCTGGAAGGTGTTAAAAGATTGGTGTTCTTTGGTTAAGGTAGATTAAACACCATCACAGGCATACAGGCATAAACCGTGTTCTGTGTTATAAATCTGCTGGTAGAGAAGGCCTTTTTCCTCATTTGTTAGTCAGCCATGTGTGAAAATGTTAATGAAAGGAACTATAATCTATGAGAATTTCACTATTAAAATGTAGTCCACGTCGGTAGAATCCTGCTTACGCACGGACCATTGTACATCAATCCTTCCACTCTGCAGCTAATAATAGCGTGATTGCCTCACTCTGTCTAGCCACTCTAACCCTGGCAATTCTGTGATTTGCTGGAACTCTCATTGTAGAAGTTATTTTCATTCTATTAACTTCATGCCTTATTATAGGGATTCTGCAGAGAAAATACCAGCAGAAATGTTTCAGGTACATATCCGGCAAGATACAAAAGACATTTTTTTTCTCTAAAGGATAATTTGATGTAAATGCATTAAATTGTGTGATAGCAGAACAACCTTCACAATGTATTCAAATTATTAAATTATGCAACGTAGCATAACTAACCGCTATCAAAAGATTGATTTTTTTTTATATACAACATTGTTGGCTACAATGTAGGCTATTTAAAGTGTGTTAAGGGAACAAAATTGCTTATTTATAAGTAGGGTTTATTTTTTATTGAAATGCCTAGTAGAACGCACAGGCACACATTTTTCTGTGTACAAAACATTATTTCTATATTTATATGAATTTGTGGACTGCCAGAGGTAACATTCAACTGCAGACAGCGGCACCTAGTGGCAAGACTGTCATGAAAAAGCACAGTTTGCATTACCAAGTTATAACATTATGACAAATCATCTCTCAAGTGTGAGGATATCTCTACTCTTATTAACATAATGAGAGTCGCAAAGCAAATACTGTTTTTAAAGTATAACCCCCGAAAGTGAAGGTATTATTAAATTATTTTGTGGGCTGGATCAATATTTATAAGAAAGCAGCCCACCAAGCATAAAAATGAGTCACAAAGTATTTAATTGATTTCACTGGTTCCTAGTGAATTGATAGACTATATTCTTATAAATATTCGTTTACCCAACAAAAATAGAAGAATACACAATGGATAGGTAACAAAGTACAATAAATTATAGCTATGGATATATAAATAATCAGATTCTAGCTATCATGTTCTTGAATGTACTAGACAAATGATAACTAGAATCTGATTGGATGATATGGGCAACACCTCCAGTTTACCTTTAGGAAGCTGTAGTAAATCTATCCCCTATGTTAATAAGTAACATGAGAAATCCATTAAGCAGCTGTCCAATGGACCCGTTGTTGTTACAAAATGTATGCAGTGCCAGTCACACCTTAAGGGCTAGATTTACTAAGCTGCGGGTTTGAAGAAGTGGAGATGTTGCCTATAGCAACCAATCAGATTCTAGTTTTCATTTTGTAGAATGCACTAAATAAATGATAGCTAGAATATGATTGGTTGCTATAGGTAACACCTCCACTTTTTCAAACCCGCCGTTTAGTAAATATACCCCTAAAAGTTTGCTTCACTCACGGTCCAGTTGTTGTTAGGAACATTGCAACATTTAAAGCCCCTGTCATCTGCAAACAACGAAGGCAGCCATTTATGGATGGTCCTAAAGTAGAGGTAGGAGGGTCTTTGAAGTGACATTTTTACTCTTTTTACCATGCGCAAAGCAAATAAGCAGATTTGCACAAATATTAATGTTTTGCGGCCCATATTATTGGAACTTTTGTGGCTGACCGTTGTAGCTTTCTATCGGATGCACATATTGCTGTTTGTATTCTATTATACTCTACTTTTAAAATAAAACTCTACTGTAGAGTGTAAATCACCAACAGCAGCCTCTCTGGGAGCGAGCAGGGACACTGAATTGAAAATTCGGCCCTGATTTTGACATCACAATGCAACTGTTTTGTGGCTAGCTGAACTGTGTGGTCATGGGTGTAAGGACAATCGGTGCTATCATTGGTAATAGCGCAGTTACTCCTCTTACAGGGGATTCCAGAAGGCAGTGCGCGTTGTAAGAAGAGCATCAGAAACTCTTTCACCAATGATACCAGTGCTCATAGAATTCCCGTGCACGGCAGCATGCAGGCAGGAAAGCAGAATGTCATGGTGTGGTAGGACAGACATGTTATAGGGTGGGGTCTGCACCTGGATCAGAGTCTGCTTTTTACATTATTAACCTAGTCTGGGGTTTTTAGTTTACGCTATCCACCTGGTTTGAGGTTTGCATTTTATACTAGCCACCTGACATTTTACATTTATAGTTGCCTGGTCTTGGGTCTGCTCTTCACACTAGCTACCAGGTCTTAGGTCTGCTTTTTACACTAGCAGCTCTTTGGTCTTGGGTCTGTTTTATACACTAGCTACCTGGTCTGATGTCTGTTTTTTATACTAGTTACCTGGTCTAGGGTCAGATTTTTACACTAGCTACTTTGATCTTGGGTCTGTTTTTTACACTAGCTACTTGATCTTGAGTCTGCTTATTACACTAGCCACCTAGTCTGCGAGCAGATTTTTACACTAGCTACTTTGCTTTGGGTCTGCTTTGTACACTAGCTACCTGGTCTGAGGTTAAATTTTTACACTAGCTCTTTGGTCTTGGGTCTGCTTTTTACATTAGTTACCTGGTCTTGGGTTTGCTTTTTACACTAGCTACCTGGTCTGGGGTCAGCTCTTTACACTAGCTACTTGGCGTTGGGTCTGCTTTTTACAATAGCTACCTGGTGTGGGGTCAACTTTTTACCATAGCTATATCTGTACTGAGATTTGTTTTTCACTTGTCACCTGATCTTGGACCTGATCTTTCACTAGGAAACTGGTCTGGGTTCTGCATTTTACACTAGCCGCCAGGATGGATGGCTTTTTTTTTACACTATAAACCTGGTCTGCAGTTTACACTAGTCACCAAGACTGGAATCTGTAATTTACACTAGCCATCAATACCAGGGCTCTGCTTATCACATTATCAGGATTAATTGATCTAAAATGAAGATTTGCAGCAGCAATAATGCATGCACACCGAGGAGAGAGGAGACTAAACAACAGGGACGAGGAGGTCACCAAAACCGAGCCTGGACTTAACGTTTTAATTCCATCTTTTTTTTTTTTAATATGAACACTTCAGTTCAGTTGTCCTTCGAGTCCACAATGAAAGATATAAACCGTAACAGATTTTGTGGTATGCTTTTAGTTATTATAATGTCTCTTCAAAGTGTGGCTCATTGGAACTAGCTGGGAGTGAGTTGGGAAACTCTGCTTTATGCTATTAAACTATTTTTGAAGCACTAGCTGCCATTTAATATAGGATGAATAGTGTCTCTCCTTCCTCGGGAACAATTCATTCCCCACTATCTAAGGTGCACAGAGTCCTAGTTTTGTTAGAGATATGCTGTACGTAAAAAAGCAGTTTCCTTGTTTTATAACTAGCTGAAAACTGAAATGAAAGCACTGAAGTTGTGTGTAAGTTGGTGTAGTCTCCAAATGATCAATTATTTCATCTTCCAAGATGAGCTCACCTGGATCTGCAAAGCAGAATAAAATCCTAACCTTATACCTGACAATTGTAAGCATTAACAATCATAATGTAGAGCCAGTAACAATGTGCAGCAAGCCCAATATATGTACATACAGAAGAAATAAAGGTTATTCCATTCAACCAATGCAAAGGAGTCTACAACTGTTCTGTATAGTTTGGTTACACTCTAAAGATAATTCAGACATTTCATGTTCTGTTCCATTTTCGCTATGAACACAAGACAGGTATTTTCAGCGTTCTCTAGGTGTCAGTTAAATCTAACATGTGATTCATACCTCCCTACAGTGCTAAGCAGCACTCTACGGGCGTGACCACGTACCCTCCGATACATGACCATGCTCCCGGTCTCGCTGTTGGGAGGGATGAGCAACTTAGTGATCAGGGTAATTTCATCACTGGGATTGTTTGCATTGTTAACAGAAACTATTGTCACAACATTTCTGTTAGCTATGAAAAATGAAGTGGTCCCTTTATACCACTTTCACACTGCTGCCCCGGCAATATCCCAGGTATAAGAACCCGGGATATTGCCAGGGGACAGAGGCTCCCACGAAGAGAAATTCCTGGGTAGACCCTGTTCATACTGAACATGGGTCTGCCCGGGTCTCCATGGCAACATCACAAGAGGAGCTCTGATTGGCTCCTCTTGTGATTTTATTTTTTTCAAATTTATAATTGTGTTTGGTGAGACCCAGATTGAAAAACCCGGGTCTCACCATTCATAGTGCAGGCGACCCGGGTCGGACCCGGGAATTACCCCACCAAAAGTCCCCGGTCTAATTCCCGGGTCATCAGAACGGGAATTAGACCTGACACCATTCATACTGCACCTCGACCCGGGTCGTCTGGGCTTGCCCCGGCCAAAACCCGGGTTTTTGGCGCAGTATGAATGGGGTATTAGTAACATTTCACACCTGCAGCAGTAGTACACTAACATAGTGCCGCGTGCACACATATACTGTAACCCTTAACAACCAATCAGAATATAGCAGCTATTTAATAGAAGCAAAACACCACCAGGGTGCTTCCATATCCATAGGGACTGCTTTTCAATGACCACACCAGAAATCATCAGTCTCTATTAAATAATATAATATATATATATATATATATATATATATAGAGAGAGAGAGAGAGAGAGCTTTAGGGATTAAATCTTAGTCATGCCCACTGCACAGTGGGTGGGTGTCAGGGGCGGACTGGCAAATTTTAGGCCTGGGGGCAAGACTCCACCCAGCACACTATTAGGACCATGCCAAAGAAGAAAAATTCAGGTGGCCCAGTGACCCAGTACAATGTAGCCCACTATGAAACCGGCCCAGGGCACATGCCCCCCTGCCCCCCAGCCATGAGACCGGCCTGGGGGGCACATGCCCCCCAGCTCAGCCTGCCCCTGGTGGGTGTAAGAGGATTAATATAGGCTTCCGTTCCCACACAAGGCAGCAGAAGCATTTCTAATAATAACTTGCAAATCATCTTATTAACAGTTGGGGTTTTATTTTACTTTTTTTAGAAACAATAGTGCAGAGTTACCTTTTAAGAACTCCATTTGCTCCAGAAGCACCCAAATAAACGCATATTTGTTGATATGATCCTGGTTTCAGTGCTTGCAAATGATTATTACAAATCAACAAAAAAAAATAATTCCAAAGAACCAACGACTACAGATAAAAGCCTACATGACCTAATGAAGTTACTGTACTTTGTTATCACGATTGTTATAACAAAAGGATAGTGCAGGTGTCCTATCAGCACCTGAGCTCTATCCATCTATTATATACTATATCCATTTAGCCAGTACACTTTGCATATTATATTATCTTATATTTTCCCTGCCTTCTTATTTGGGTCAGTCCTTTCAATAGTTAAAGTTCTCCAAGCAAAAGCCAACAGATTAATAGATAAGTAGATTATATTTACAGCTAGACAATAAACTGTTGTAAAGATTAACAGCAGGTGGCAACTATGTTTATTAATCTTCATAGCCCGTTCTCTATTATTTTAATACGGTTCTTTGAAAGCACTATGGCACATTCCAAAATGCGCTTTGAATTTAATCAATGGTATACTTCCACCATAGATACAGAAAGCTTCTTGAGTTATATGAAAACATTAAGATGGATACTTTTAACTGTTTTTCATCTATCTTCTAAATACAGTAGTTACGCTGACAGCAAATGACTCACTCTGAAAAAAAAATAAATGGATTTATATACATTAACTTGCCACCCTTATTTCATACAGGACAGTTCAATAGAAGAAAAAATGTCATTTATCATATATTTTTTTTCTATAACGGGGTGGGAGCGTTCTTTAAATTTTAAACTACCTCTTCAGCCTTCTGAATTTCTTTTTTAATTTTCACAACAGTGCAAGAGATAAATAATAATAATAATAATAAAGAAAAAAAAATCCTAAGGGGTGTTTTAGGAAGATGGTAATGGTTCCCATAGTAAAATAACTCAATTCAACAATATAATTTTAGTGCCGCTATCAAAATGAAATAATGGCTGTTTAGTATATAACACCTTTCAAATGACCTTCATTTGAATACAAATTGTGAACGCCGAAAAAGATATTCGGTTTTCCGAATGCAGCAAATAAAGCGTGATTACAAAGTTTGCTTTACTTATATCCTCTGGAGCCATAGTCATCCGTCTTTCCTGGTACAGTGTAACTAGTTTGAGTTTTTGAAGTCTACTTTGTCTTTACTTTTATTATTAAAGGGCGTTAAATGATATGGTGCTAGAAAGGATCTCGAAGCTTAGCCGTTCTTGGAGTACAACGGTATTCAACACTCAATAATACGACGAGATACAGGCTCTGATTTCTTGCTTAGTCAAAAACACTGAAAGGTAGAGAAATTTCAGCAGCTGAACACATTTGTGATTTCGTTTAATATTACTTAGTATCCAGTCATGGAACTCTATACCAACACAATTAAGCACGGTTGATTAAGGTTACAGAGAGGACATGGCAACAAAAACTGATTTGGCATTATTTTCTGCCGCGAGAGCTTATCACAGATTTTTTTATATTAAAAAATAAAAGAGCTAATGATCATGATAACATGATAATTATAAGGCAGAAAATTATCCAGCCAATAGTATATTTAGTTTGGAAGTAACTAAAAAAAAAAGTTAAAAACGTATTGTCTCTTATCTGTGTGGATTTTGCATGTTCTCCCCGTGTTGTGTGGGGGTTTCTCTGGGTGCTCCGGTTTCCTCCAAACATACTAGTACAGTGATGGCTAACCTGTGACACACCAGGTGTTGTGAAACTACAAGCTCCAGCATGCTTTGCCAGAAGATAACTAGCTGATAGCTGGCAAAGCATGCTGGGGCTTGTAGTTTCACAACGCCTGGAGTGTCACAGGTTAGACATCACTGAACTAGTAGGTCAATTGGCTCCAACTGGGCATTGACTGAAGTGAATGACTAAATATTCTCTGTACAGCGCTGCGTTATATAGTTGGTGCTACATGAAAAACAACAATAATAATAACCATTTTAAAACTCCCTATTTTGCAAATCTCCAATGTTAGAAAACATTCTGGAATAATAGGCTGAAACAATGAGTATCGTTTTTCCCTATGAATTCCAATCACTGCTAGTCTTACTGGCAGGCTAAATGTTGTATTTTGCCCATAGCAACCAATCCGATTCAAGCTATCATTTATCTAGTACATGGCAGAATATGATAGCTAGAATCTGATTGGTTGCTATAGGCAACACCTCCTCTCTTGTGTTTTTTGAAGGTTTTCTAACTATAATCCCTAGTCTTGAAGGGGTTAAGATATGTTGTGCGACTTTCTGTCAATATATTTCACTTTTAGGTACCTTAATTGTGTCTTAATTTCACGTACAAGCCCACTTTTTTACATGTACTGTGCTATCAACCTAAACCTGCAACATTGGTATGTTTCTTCTATATATAAACATTTTCTAGCTATCTAAAGTGATAAATGATAAGTACATATCACAGATGGATATTTTATAAAACTGGATTAAATATGCCTGTCCCATGATGCTTCATTCCTCCATCATAAATACGCTCCGGCATCACTGTGCAGCCGAGAAACATTTGAAAGCTTCAATGACCAGATGTTAGTGACAAAATCTTTACTAACCACTGGTACGCAGGAGACTCGTTCCATATACTTTAAATATTGAGGGCCTTAAAGTTTTAAAAACATGTTTAAGTGGCTGGGAAGATGTCTTAGAGTTAATTGTATATTTGAAGTGCCCCATTATGTAAGTAAATCCACAATTGGATTCAGTGTGTAGCAAAATAATTAACCAAGGACCAGCTAATTTTATATGCCTTGTCAGTTCTTTTTTGCAATGTGTAAAAATATTTTATCTATTTAATCAGTTGAAAAGAAGTGCATGTTGAACATGCAACCCTTAATTGGATGGCTAAAATCTGTATGGGTCACCTGGGAGAGTAGCAATTACTAATTCAAGCATTGTCCCTGCAACAGCAAAGAAATAGCTTTCCCCAGCCCCTACGCACCGTGCAGACACTTCTATGCTTAGCCGGGATCGCACTGTTTTCTAGATTATCCTGGCTTGCTTGTACCTAATTATCTGTGCGAGGAGTCTTTAAAGGAAAAGCAGATTTTCATTGTTTTCATTTTTCTTTTCTTTTTTCCCCAAAATTCATCCTTGGGACTTATTTCACAAGAAAGTGCTAGCAGAAAACATAGGCTTACATAGGTTGTATACCATGGCTTCCCAAAATTAACTATATACATTTGTATAGTAATAATGTTCTGAAATCATGTCAATGTGCTGTATATAGAGAGGAAAGATAAAACAAATTCAAGATGCTTCTCACTTAAGAGTTTCTCTCTCCCTTCTCCTATCCTTCTTTTTTCTTCTATCCCTGACACCTCTCCCTCCCACCCTTTCTTCCTTCCTCCCCCTTCTCTCATCACTCATCTTCTGTCTAACCCTGGCACCTCTCCCTCCCCTTCTTCCATCCTCCTTCTATCTTTCCTTCTCTATCCCTCTTCTTCTGTCTAACTGTCATCTCTCCCTCCCTTTCTTCTCTTTCCCTTCTCCTATACCTCTTCTTCTCTCTAACTCTGACACCTCTCCCTCCCTTTCTTACTTCCCTCTTCTTCTATCTCTCTTCTTTTGTCTATCACTGGCACTTATCCCTCCCTTTCTTCCTTCCTTCCCCTTCTCCTATCCCTCTACGTCTGTCTAACCCTGGCACCTCTCCCTCCCTCCCCTTCTTCCATCCCCCTTCTAACTCTCCCTTCTCTATCCCTCTTCTTCTGTCTAACTTTGACATCTCTCCCTCCCTTTCTTCTCTCTCTTCTTCTGTCTAACTCTGACTTCTCTCCCTCCCTTTCTTCTCTCTCCCTTCTCCTATCCCTCTTCTTCTGTCTAACTCTGACATCTCTCCCTCACTTTCTTCTCTCTCCCTTCTCTTATCCCTCTTCTTCTGTCTAACTCTGACTTCTCTCCCTCCCTTTCTTCTCTCTCCCTTCTCCTATCCCTCTTCTTCTGTCTAACTCTGATATCTCTCCCTCCCTTCTCTATCCCTCTTCTTCTGTCTAACTCTGACTTCTCTCCCTCCCTTTCTTCTCTCTCCCTTCTCCTATCCCTCTTCTTCTGTCCAAGTCTGACATCTCTCCCTCCCTTTCTTCTCTCTCCCTTCTCCTATCCCTCTTCTTCTGTCTAACTCTGACTTCTCTCCCTCCCTTTCTTCTCTCTCCCTTCTCCTATCCCTCTTCTTCTGTCTAACTCTGACATCTCTCCCTCCCTTTCTTCTCTCTCCCTTCTCTATCCCTCTTCTTCTGTCTAACTCTGACTTCTCTCCCTCCCTTTCTTCTCTCTCCCTTCTTCTATCCCTCTTCTTCTGTCTAACTCTGACATCTCTCCCTCCCTTTCTTTTCTCTCCCTTCTCCTTTCCCTCTTCTTCTGTCTAACTCTGACTTCTCTCCCTCTCTTCTCTCTCCCTTCTCCTATCCCTCTTCTTCTGTCTAATTCTGACATCTCTCCCTCCCTTTCTTCTCTCTCCCTTCTCCTATCCCTTTTCTTCTGTCCAAGTCTGACATCTCTCCCTCCCTTTCTTCTCTCTCCCTTCTCCTATCCCTCTTCTTCTGTCTAACTCTGACTTCTCTCCCTCCCTTTCTTCTCTCTCCCTTCTCCTATCCCTCTTCTTCTGTCTAACTCTGACTTCTCTCCCTCTCTTCTCTCTCCCTTCTCCTATCCCTCTTCTTCTGTCTAATTCTGACATCTCTCCCTCCCTTTCCTCTCTCTCCCTTCTCCTATCCCTCTTCTTCTGTCTAACTCTGACTTCTCTCCCTCTATTCTCTCTCCCTTCTCCTATCCCTCTACTTCTGTCTAATTCTGACATCTCTCCCTCCCTTTCCTCTCTCTCCCTTCTCCTATCCCACCTTCTTCTGTCTAACTCTGACTTCTCTCCCTCTCTTCTCTCTCCCTTCTCCTATCCCTCTTCTTCTGTCTAATTCTGACATCTCTCCCTCTCTTTCTTCTCTCTCCCTTCTCCTATCCCTCTTCTTCTGTCCAAGTCTACCATCTGTCCATCCCTTTCTTCTCTCTCCCTTCCCCTATCCCTCTTCTTCTGTCCAAGTCTACCATCTGTCCATCCCTTTCTTCTCTCTCCCTTGTCCTATCCCTCTTCTTCTGTCCAAGTCTACCATCTGTCCATCCCTTTCTTCCTCTCTGCTTCTCTTTCTCTCTTTGTTTTTTGCAATCTCTCTCCCTCCCTCCCCATATACCTCTTTTGTCCAACCCTTACACCTCTTCATCCCATTCTTCTCTCTCTCTCTCTCTCTCTCTCTCTCTCTTCTCCCTTCCCACATTCTCTCTCTCTCTCTGGTGTCTATTTGGCGATAAGACTGATTTATGTGTCCACCTGCTATAGCTCAGGCTATAGCACTGACGTTGGCTACTCACCATCATTATGTTGATAACGATTAGTGCTGTTACGTTTACTCCGGCCACATCAAGATTTCAGCCGCTGTATATTTACAGTTTAATGTGAGTTGAACAAATCTTAAGATAACGGTGACTCAAAATACACACGTTAGGCTCCATAGGCTCTAAGCCTATGCTGATGTTCAGGCTGCAAAATTACAGCCTACTTCAAATGAGACCCTTTCCAGAGGTTTAACCCTATTTACAGTATAAGTAATGTCTATTTTTCATCATATTTAACTCATACAGATTCATGAACACAAATTATTCTGCACTAAAATAACAAAAAAAAAAAAGCCCTGGAAATGATTGAGTAATATAACATTATGTCAAACAACTAGAAATAGCTGTTGAAATTTGGCCTAATAATGAGAACAGCAGCATTACACCAGGGAACGCCAGTTCTGTCTTTATTTATTTAATAGACATTTAATGGCCGGCTTGTAAACAGATTAATCCACAATGTCTCCTCTCCTCTTTTCCTCTGCTTGTAGGCGATTTGTAATACTATATATTGATTTTAATTTATTACAGGCCATTATAGGTTATTATTTTGTTAGTGAATGTACAATACAGATTGCTAAATTCACCTTTATAATTAATATAAACAGGAACAGAGGAAAAAAAAAATCAAATAGTAATTTAAGTGTGTAAATCACTATCTGTAGAGCTCTCGGCTGGACGCGGAATGGAAACACACGTGGGAACAAAAAGCCAAAATAATATGTTGGTTATTAAAATATTATTCATACACATATTATTCAAACACCTTCAGTTGTAGAAAAAAAATCTTGTCTGGAGCATTGGGTCTGCTCAGTGATGAATAGCTAAATTAGAAAGTGCTGCAATTCAATATCCTTATATTAGTGTGTATTACTGCTAAGGTTTCCACAAGGAATGCCTTATAAGGGGGTTTCCGTCTTTATACCGCTTTAATTTATTGGCTTGTAAATGTCCAGCTGCAATGTTTACTAAATAACTTGCTTTATTATTCCAATGATTTATACCTTTATAACATAAAGGCAGAGTTATTTTTAGCTGCCCTTTGATACAACAAAGCCCAGCTCTGGATACAATTAAACCCACAAAACAGATTTGTGTTCTGTCTTTATTTCTTTAACTCTGACCCCTCTCTTGTTAACTGATAAATCCAGTTGCCCTTGGATACAACACAGCGGAGGTCTGCTGTGTGCATGGGATACAATTGTACTCGCATAGCAGTTATGTGTTGTATCCAATGGTAGCTAAAATAAACAGTACTGCCTATATGATATAAAGACATGCAGTTGCAAGGGGGCACAGAGAAACACAGCAGCTGAAATTTTAGTTCAATACAGCTGGACTGTTAATTGAGTCGTGTGACAACTTATGTCTATTACATAAATTGCTATGAAGTCATAAACAAATATTTTAAAAACTACAACAATACACATCTGAGGGCAACTAAATAAAACAAATCTATCTGGAAAAACATTGTTGTCTGAAGAAAAAGTTCACCGTTACTATACGTCTGTCTAGCGTTTATACCTGAAGGTAACAGAGAGTGGGTGGTAGAAATGTATCAAGCATCACTCTAGTTTGGCGCAAAACACGAAATACTCTGTAAATTGCCCAATATCGCCTGTGACATCTCATTGTGTGTGTCCAGCTTTACATATATATTTGTGAAAATGACTAGTAATTGCTAGGGTCTGAGCACCTATTACATAGGCAAACCGTGGGGGGGTTTCCCAGTGTCTGAAAACCCCCTACAAACCTGGGGCACTGTATAACTGAGGTGCCTGGACCCTGCCCCTGCTTCACACGACACTGCTTGAAAAGGGAGAGCTGTGTGCACCTAACAGTTGTGCACGCAGCATTGTCCATGTATATTATGGGGATAGGAAGAGTTGGAGAGCAGCCAAACACTGTCTAATATTATAACCACGCCCACATGCATGCTGGTCACGCCCATTGGTGGCGTGGTGTGGAAACCCCCCTCTACAAATCCTGCGTTTGCCCCTGTATTACACTCATATTTCAAAACTAGATACACACAGACATACAGGAAGGAGGGGCTTAAAAGAAACACATATCCTACATTCAACTTTAAATACTGTTGTGATTTATTTTTAGCCATCACCTGAACTGTCTGACTCACTATACTGTGGGTTAACAAGATTTTACCTGGTATAATTATTTTCTTTTTGGAGAGCACGAAATACGCAATGATAATCCCATTACACCCCCTTGTGGCTAATTACCCATTCCATTCACGTAAGCGTGTGGCGTTCATAAGACACATAAAACCATAATGCATTATGTATTGTGATCCTCGATTTTTTTTTTGTCATTTTTTTTTTCAAGTCTGATACAAATGCATGGCCCTAACAGCGGCAGCAGCTAATTTACTACAACTGTCAGCTGGCTGCATCCTCTCCAAGAGACTATCTCTGCTACTGTAAATGCCGGGCTGCCTCTTCTCCTACCTACAATCTACATGAAATATGCAAATCATGGCGTTTGTCACAACTGGCTCAATATCTAACAACTCCCAAGGTGAAAATGTTCCCATAAAACAGCAATAAAAGGAATCTTACTTTACAGCTTTCCAAAATTTTTTTTTTCTTCCTTGAATTTTCTTTTATCAGCGTTTCCAGCCCACTGCCGATTAGCAAGATGTTTTGTTTCGGATTTGTGTTGTTTTTTTTGCTATTTAACTTTTAGCAGCTTAAAGCTGCAAATTTTCAAAACTAAAGATTACTACAGAGTTTGAGGGTTTTCTTTAGTAATGTTTGAATTTACAGAACATAATTTAGTTCTGTTTTCTATAAATAAATATAAATATATATATATATATATATATATATATATATATATATATATATATTGTGATAAAGTATGGCAAACTCTGCACTACTGAATCAAACGTGCTGTTTATTTGGCAAATGTCAGGGTAGCATAAACAACAGTTTCTCCACACAATTTCTCCCAGAGCCCTACTTCTGGAGAAACAGTGCTTTCCTCACTACTAGCCGGCCACTAACTGGCGTTGGTGGCTCCGCCCACAAATACAAACAGGTTTTATCCTCCACGCTAAAACCGCAAAAAAATCACAACACAACAGCCCAGCAAGCCTGCTCCTGCAGACTAGCTGGGCTTTTACCTGCTTCCCTATAGACAAGGTGCTTCCTATAGAAAACACCTCTAAGTGTGCTCCTTCCTTATGATCTATATCAATGAGGGGCAACGTGGAAGTGGTGGAAGGCCGTGTTTGAGGACCTTCAGCCTTCAAAGGGTCTAGATATATAGTTAGATAGATAGATAGATAGATATGAGATGGATAGATATAAGATAGATAGATAGATAGATAGATAGATAGATAGATAGATACAATGATAGATAAAGAAATGTGAGATAGATAGATAGATCGATCGATAAATATGAGATGGATAGATAGATATAGATAGATAAATATGAGAAGGATATATATTAGATAGATAATTAGATAGATAGATAGATAGATATATCTATAGATACAGTAGATAGGAGATAGATAGATAGATAGATAGATATGAGATGGATAGATAGATATAAGATAGATAGATAGATAGATATGAGATGGATAGATAGATATAAGATAGATAGATAGATAGATAGATAGATAGATAGATACAACAATAGATAAAGAAATGTGAGAAAGATAGATAGATCGATCGATAAATATGAGATGAATAGATAGATGATATAGATAGATAAATATGAGAAGGATATATATTAGATAGATAGTTAGATAGATAGATATATCTATAGATACAGTAGATAGGAGATAGATAGAGAGATAGATATGAGATGGATAGATAGATATAAGATAGATAGATAGATAGATAGATAGATAGATAGATAGATAGATAGATAGATACAATGATAGATAAAGAAATGTGAGATAGATAGATAGATAGATTGATAGATAGATAGATAGATAGATAGATAGATAGATCTATAGATACAGTAGATAGGAGTTAGTTAGATAGATAGATAGATAGATCGATAAATATGAGAAGGATATAGATAAATAGATAGATAGATAAATAGATAGTAAGATAGATATATAGATACAGTAGATAGGAGATAGATAGATAGATAGATAGATAGATAGATATGAGAAGGATATAGATAAATAGATAAATAGATAGTAAGATAGATCTATAGATACAGGAGATAGATAGATAGATAGATATGAGATAGATAGATAGATAGGTAGATAGATAGATATGAGATAGATAGATAGATAGATAAATATGAGATAGATAGATAGATAGATAGATAGATAGATAGATATGAGATAGATAGATAGATATATAGATAGATATGAGATAGATAGATAGATAGATATGAGATAGATAGATAGATAGATAGATAGATAGATAGATAGATAGATAGATAGATAGATAGATATGAGATAGATAGATAGATAGATAGATAGATATGAGATAGATAGATAGATAGATAGATAGATAGATAGATAGATATGAGATAGATAGATAGATATGAGATAGATAAATAGATAGATATGAGATAGATAGATAGATAGATAGATAGATAGATAGATAGATAGATAGATAGATATGAGATAGATAGATAGATAGATAGATAGATAGATAGATAGATATGAGATAGATAGATAGATAGATAGATAGATAGATAGATTATAAAAAATATTCACCCCATTGCCATTTTTCACAGTTTATTTTATTACGTCATGGAATGACAATGGATGTATTCAGGAATTCTTACCACTGATCAGCATAAAATGTTATGTAATGTCAAACAAAACAACTCAAACCCAGACGATAATTAATTGCAGGAACATTCCCTCCATCTGCTAAGATACAACTGCATAAACCCAGGGGGGTCAGTTGTCTTCATAGGTTCCATAATTAATTGATTTGAGTCCACCATTGAACAATTAAAGTGTTTCCATTGATTTAAAAATAAATACACCTGCATGTGAGAGGTACCACCGTTGTTTAGGGCATTTACCCTCCCCTACGATCTCTCCCCATAGGATTGAATGGCTAACGCCATCGGAGTGAAGCTCCAAAAAAACTAAGCTTTTCAGAGCTTGATAAATTTAACCGGACTGCAGTCCCCATAGACAATTATAGGGACTGCAGTATAATGCAATACTTTGCCTAATACAGGAGATATCGCTGATATCCTAAACTATGCGAATATACGTAAAATGCCAAAACCATGTGGAAACTGCCACCCCTTCTGTAATAACCTATCAGCAGGTGTTTTAAACAAGTGTCACACCCTATAACAAACACATCTGATGATAAATCAGGAAGCAGCTGGGGCCGCAAATGAAGGACTAAAGGGCCACATGTGGCCCTAGGGCCACTTTTGTTCCCCCTCACTTTTATAGATAGATATGAGACAGATGCATACAGATAGAAGAGAGTTCTAGTATATTGTTGGTATTAAAGAGGGGCTTACAGCCAATTCATGGAGGTAAGCGCCATATACATGAGTCTTTATAAAAATAGGTTTCATCAAACATTAATATCAAACATGGTTTTTATTTTAAGTTTTCAGCATTTATTTAAAAAGAAAACAATTTACTTCAGCTAAATTGATTCACTTTATAATCCTTTATTTCCTCATTGAATTAAAACTGTTAATTATATTAGGATTTTCTTAGCGTCTAATAAACTGTTTACCTCATGGGAAGCATGCTGAAGGCACTTATCACTTTAGAATTAATTTTAATTGTATATGACTCTGATGTAACAAAATGTTTAAACATGACTCTCATAGCTAATGGAGGGGACGAGAGTTAAGGGTGTGTAGTGGAAGCATTTGTAGATTGCCAGAGAGTAAAATGTCTATACTGGCGCAATTTACTTAAAAATCGGTGATGTCTACTCTCATTGACATCTACCTAACTAGGTTTTACCACAGGCTGACACTAGGCCTCTTCTCCATGCGTCAATGTGGCATTGTTTCTGAGGTAAATTTGGCGGTAAAATAAAAAAATGGAGCTTGTTCATTATCAGACAAATGTTCAGCAGTAATCCCACACAGATTTTTTTCTTTTTTAAAATAGCAATTTTAAGCATGTATCTCATTTTTCTTACCTGATCTACTACAATTCACCTCATTTTCAAAATCTCTCTTGAGGGGAGACAAGTATGGCTGCCTGTCACCCTCTCAGATAGAATACTGGAATGGCTTCCATAGCTTCCATTCCTGCTTTTTCCAAACTTCTCAAACTTCCTCTGCAGCATTGTGATGGTAAATAGGGGCAGAATTTTACAGTGCATGAGCAGACTGAGCTCAGAGGGACATTCCAACGCCTCTCTGCTCACATCATGTGTCATGTGACTGTGGCTGCCACGGTAGTCACATGACATTGTGCAAACTGTGCAAAACTGTAAAGTATTAATAGCACCCTGAAGAAACAAACCAAGGAAAATGTTTATTACCAAGCTTTTTCTTTTAGCCTACCTTATATTAAAAAAACACATCACATTATTATCATGGGATTGCTTCAAAATACTATTTCTGAACAACAAATTCTACTTAATACGAGGCTACTGGTCCAATATAGCATTCAGTTTCTCAAAGGAAACCATAGGAGGTTTGTTCTAATTGGGCAGCACTGGGGTCATGAGTTCAATTCCCGACCATGGCCTTATCTGTGAGGAGTTTGTATGTTCTCCCTGTGTTTGCATCGGTTTCCTCCGGGTGCTCTGGTTTCCTCCCACAATCCAAAGAACATACTGGTAGGTTAATTGGCTGCTAACAAAATTGAATGTCTGTGTCTGTGTGTGTGTCTGTGTGTGTGTGTGTGTGTGTGTGTGTGTGTGTGTATTAGGGAATTAGTGGCGCTATATAAATAAACGGTAATAATAATAATAATAATAGTTTAACTAGCAGTACCTGAGTTATATGATTATTATTATATTTTATTTATAAAGTGCTGACATAGTACACAGTGCTGTAGTCTGATGATATCTTGACACAAACAAGTTATATACAATGACATGAAACAAAAGGTGATGAGCTTACTACCTAAGAGACTTGGGGAACATCTGATAAATAAGGAAGCGAATTACAATTCAACATCAGCTGGACGGGAAACTGTGTGTTGTTATTACAAGACGGCAGCATTATCAACCAACAATAAATATATTCCTCTGTAAACAGCGTTAATGGCTCCGTGAAATTTATCTCAATACATTCCCAGACAAAAAGTCGAAGTAGCAGAAAGTGAAACAGATCTCCATAAATCACAAACTCCTCTAAAGCTGGCCTGCAATAGTAGCCGTGATAGTGGCTGTTTTGGCATAATATCAGTATTGGCGTTGATTGGGTTATTATCGGACATGGTGATGACCACCGACAGGTCTTACATATAACACAATCAGCATTGGCCACACAGCTGGGTTCTGCCTGGGCACAGAAATACCGTGTTTTTAGGGTGGCGCCGGTTGGTTATAATCTTTAAATTAGCATTTTAGAACACTTTAGTGTGGAGTGTGCCTATTTCTGTGTGAAGACATCTTAGTCCTATATAGACAACCTATGGATGGGTATCCATGACACTGGTGAATCTCCTACGTCAAGTCTCAGTTATGCCCGGTTTACAAGCACTGCCTACACCCCACCTCATGTCCAGCTATCTGGACATGTAGGGCTGGAGGCTTAGCAAGACAATGTATATATATATATATATATATATATATATATATATATATATTTAAATGTGTACTGTCTTCTGTCATGTGATTACAGATATCCAATAAAAGTGCTAGTCCAGAACTAATAAATGTTGCCTAGAGATACTACAATTAATTTGTTTCTATCAGCAGTTTTGGTGGGGCACACTGCCTTTGCAATAAAAGATGTACAGCTCTTAAACCGCTTTTTTGGTGACATAACTTTTAATTTCATTGAGTTTCAAGCTAAGTTAAATCAGAAATGATTCTCGGGAGATTCTGGAGCCAGCCTTAAGATTTCCAGCTCCCCTCATTGCACAAAATGAATTTTTGCTGTGCCTGACCTGAGGCTCCAGTCTAACAGCGAACCTTCCTGTGTACAGCGACACAGTACCTTAAACTCAAGCAGGTGGTCCCAGCTTCAATTATCAGTTTCCCCTCTTAGAATTCTGGAGGAGAGAGGAAGCATCAAAGAGGACTTCTCCTAGGTGCTCAAGGCACAGATTACTCGCCGAGCAGTTACTGCAGGAGTATCTGACACTTAGGTCTCCTGGAAGCAGATGTGAGCTAAGTGGCAGATCTCTGCAGAGCGAGATTATCAAACACTGCCTGTGTCACAATCCACATCCAGCTGCTGCTCCACATTTTACTAAGACGACAGTCTTGTGAATACTGCGCAGGGGGGGAGCATTTTTATGGAAAACACCGATGTGTAATAAAACTGAATTCTGTTTACACTGCTTTTCCATTCCTCTGAATGGCTAATTTCAATGAGAAGCCCAAGCAGGAGGTATTCTCTGGTTGAACATTTGTTGGTATGGGATCAGGGCTGGATTGGCCATCTGGCTCTTCTGGCATTTGCCAGATGGGCCGATGGCTGTATGGGCCGCTTCCGAGTCCCGCTGCTTTTGATTTTGCGCAACCGCAATGTGACATCATGCGCAGCCACGTAAGAGCCTTCGCGATGAGCGGACTGTTGAGGGCGCAGAGGGCTGAGGTAAGTTATCCACACTGGTGGTCTTAATGGGTCCCTTTATTCTATTTCTTTGCATTTCGTTCAGGGGATAGAGAAAATGCTGCAGGGGGATAGTGACAGGTACTGCAGGGGGGGGACGAGAGCAAGTGAAAATGTCTGCAGGTGGGGGTAAGTGAAAATGTCTGCAGGGGATATGTGAGCGTAAAATGTGAAAATGTCTGCTGAGGGGGTTGTACGAGTAAGTGAAAATGTCTGCAGGGGGACGGTGGGGGGAGAAAGAGTGAGTGAAAATGTCTGCAGGGGGCGGGGTTCTATAAGTGAGTGAAAATGTCTGCAGGGGGAAGGGGGGAGTAATAGTGAGTGAAAATGTCTGCAGGAGGGGAGAAAAAAATGGCCAATAATTTGTATGGGGACAGTAAATGACAATAATGTGTGTGGGGGACAGTATATGACTATAATGTGTGTAGGGGACAGTATATGACTATAATGTGTGTAGGGGACAGTATATGACTATAATGTGTGAGTGTGGGCTAGTTGGAGGGAAATAGATGTATTTATCAAATGTGAATACTATTATTTTAATGTTGGGGCTGAAGTGAGGCCTAATTTTAAAATGTGAGTGCTATACTGATTTAACACTGGGGCTGGTTGGAGTTTTCTAGATTTCATGTACCCATTTTTTTTTCCAAATAGGGCCCCCAACATTCCAGGATCCAGACAAGCAGCAACTGATCTAAAGGTACCAGCAGCCACAAGCGGTGAAAGCGACAAGACAGGCAGGAGAGAGCAGGACAGTCTGCCAACTGTCCTGAATTGGGTTGGTGACTGTCCCACTTAGTCAGGATTTGGACTGACTACGAGGACAGTTGGTACATATGTCCTGCTTCACACTGTACTGTTTGTGAAGGCAGAACTGTGTGCACCAAAGAGTAGTGCTCACAGTATTGCCTGTGTATTTGTTTAAAATGTGTCTAATAACCATATTACATCATAGGAGCCCCCTGTCTTAAGTACCTAGGGCCCCCAAGCCTTAATCCAGCTATGGTTAGCAGGAGGAATCTGACAGCTGCTCCCAGTCCCTTGATAGGACACAGCCTGTAGAGCAATCCGAGGAGCTCTAAGTCTCATGAGATTTATTAATCTTGTGAGACAAAGAGCTTCTCTGCTCACTCTACAGGAAGCTCCTACCCTGACGGATGTCAGCAGCATCAGAAGCATAGATAAGTACGGTGGGCTGGGGGTGTCATAATGTGTCTGGGGGGATGTGATGTGGATGGGGAGGGTGTGATAAATGTAATGTTTTATTATAATGTACATATCAATGCCCCATTCTGACCACGCCCCCAACATAATGTGGCCACGCCCTTGGCACACAGTTTTTTCCTGTTCGTCAACAGAGGTGGGCCTGTATACTTCAAATGCCTGGGCATTTCGACCACTATATATTTATAGTATTTATCCAACTTTCATCCTCTATCTCACCTGCATCTTTGAGTAATATAGATGTTTCAGGTCTAGCCCCATGCACCATCGAACACCAAAATAGCGCAGGATATGCAGATTTGTTGCGACACAAGTGCAAAGGGCATGTTGGCCGCACATTTATAATAACGCCCATTACAGTTTGTATAACTATATAATGTTTATTTCCCTGCTGCTGCTTTCTGGCACAGTTACCTGCGCTGCAGCGTTGACAAATGTCCTCCAACGCGTATAGGGAATTCCGTGTTTTTTTACAACTACTTACAAGTCTAGATGTGTATAGGCTGCTTAGTTTCATGGTCTGTAGACAGTTTGCAGAAATTCGCTGCTCATGAAATTATTGAGATTTGCAGCAAGTATCATTTGTGTCAGCAGCAAATAAACAAGGTAATTAAAATAACAAAAATCCCAGATGGGGCTGAGCTATAACTTGTAGACAGGTATGTTTTTTGTTTAAATATTCTTTTGAAGAAACATGCATTACACCATGAGTTCTAAAACAATGGTACTGGAGTTTTATTTAAAGGGCAATTAATTACATGTTTACTAAGCTTAGCTGACTTAAAAAATCAATTAATTAAAAATTCCGCTTGTGTTTTTGTTCATTACTTATGAGAGACTTAGGGGTAAATGTATCAAGCTGCGAGCTTCCAGCGGCTTTGAAAAGTGGAGGTGTTGCCTATAGCAACCAATCAGATTCTAGTTATCATTTATTTAGCACATTCTACAAAATGACAGTTACAATCTGGTTGCTAAAGGCAACATCTCTGCTTTTCAAACCCGCCGCTTGGTAACTTTACCCCTTAAAGTGAAAAATGTGACATAATTTCCTCAAACTCATCATTTCCTGTCCTACATTACAGAAAGTGACCATGTGATCTCTCAACGTTCAATTATATTCATTGTGTGATAAACTTGGACTGAACAACACTTCCCAAAACTGATTCAGCCTGCGCAGACTGGCAGGATTTGTACATGATTTAAACCTTTTCAAAATAATTTGCTATTTTTTATTATTTGTTTATTTAATAATAAGAAGAAAATAAACAACTTTGAGAAATGCAATTAGTCAAAATGTATATTTTCTTTCCCAATCTATACATAACCATTATTTATTTTAAAAACAATAGCTAATTTGTGGACCTAACATTTATCATTAAACAAAACAAAAAGAAAAAATGGAATTCTGAACATGTTTATTTAAAAAGTTATTACTTAGTTAGCAAGCTTCTATTATCTTATATTTCATCAGCACTGTGTGACGTTTGTATGTTCTCCCCGTGTTTGCGTGGGTTTCCTCAGGATGCACCGGTTTCCTCCAACAACCGGGAAAATAAACTGATAGGTTAATCTGCTTCTGGCTTAAATTAAAGCTAGTGTGTGTTTGCGTTCATGTAGTAGGGAATATAGATTGTAAGCTCCACTGGGGCAGGGACTGATGCGAATGATTACATATGCTCTGTCAAGCCCTGCGTAATATGTAGGTGGTATAGAAATAAAGGTTAATAAATAATGAACAATTTGGCCTCTGAGGACACCATATAGCGAGCGGTCTGTCAGAAAGTTCATCACTCCCCCATACCTACCAACTATCCGGATATATCCAGAAAAAACAATACTGTGCACATCCGATGGAACATTTAAAGAGAAACAAAGCACCATTTCTAAATAGGATGTGCTTTCGCTGATATCTTTTATAGAGATGAGCGGGCTCGGATTCCGCTAATCCGAGCCCACCCGAACAGTGCGGATCCGAACGGGATCCGAGCACTGTTCGGATATTTCCGGCGGGCAAAAAATTGAAAACGAGGCTCCGTCGTCCAAGTCTCGCGTCGAATCTCGCGAGGGGTGGGAGGGAGGGCCCAGAACAATTTCATCTTTTTTTGGCATTATGTGCTCAAGCTACCTCGGTGCAACCTTTTGGCCTAAAAACAATATTGTGAGGTGTTCAGAATAGACTGGAAATTAGTGGAAATGATTGTTATTGAATGTTATTGAGGTTAATAATAGTGTAGGAGTGGAAAAAAACCCCACAAAACTGTTTTTTAGCACTTTTTATGCTTTTTTAAAAATAAATCAGAACCAAAACCTTTCGTCGGATGTTTTGGCAAAACAAATCAGAACCCAAAACCTGAAGCTAATCAGAACCCAAAACCCAAAACACTAAAAGTGGCCGGTGCACACCCTTAATCTTTTATTAGTAAATATTGGAAGATTATAGAAGCTAAAATTAAGGATTTTACTGAAAATATTCTTTTACAACCTTGTTGGTATTTAGAATTATTAACGCCAGTGCTGACTTAAGAGACTGTCGGGCCCTTGGCACGATTACATTGCTGTCCTCTCAGCATTAATTTGCTTTGCCAATCTTAATCACACACACTCAAGTGTCTTTTACCTTTCTGTCACCAGTCTCTGTAACATACATTTGTATATCTTTTTAGGTGTGTTTTGCTCAAGGCAAAAGCCTTTGAACCTACCTGATCTGTCTGTCCATCGGTATGCTCCCTATAAGCAAGCCCTGGCCAGTTGCATGTCACATCACTCATTTTCTGTAGTGTTCAGTGACAGAAAGTATGAAATCCATTTACGGCAAAAAAAAAACTACACAAAAAACTCCTGTAGACAAGGATCAACTTAGACAAACTTGTTAATAATATATAAATATCACCCTTTCACACCATTGGTTACAGAGTTTACTAGTCATTCCTAATTCCACACAATATAATATTGCTGATAGGCAGTGTAATGTAAAATAGAGGCCATTTATGAATACTGGTGGACAGTTAACTATGCAAAAAAGAAGCTGTAACTCAATAACCTGAGTGTAATTTTTTATAGTACAGTTTAGAAAATGTAAGGAAACGTCTTATTGGCTGCTATGCATTACGGTAACTTGTTTCTATATTTTGTAATTTTGCTTCCGGTAGTTTGTCCCTAAAGAGCTCTTAATTGATGGTGTGCTAGGCACTTGCTTAGGCTGCCTTGTGGGCCAATCTGACCTAATCTTTGCCTTTGTTCCGTGTGGTCTCTAAGCTCTACGCTGGATAATAAGAGGCTACAGGCTGTAGCAGAAGACCACGGTAAAATCAATGTACGAAACAAGGACAAAACTCAATATTCTATGCTGCATCCCTCCTTTTTATATTTCCGCCCTCAGGTGCTTACAGGGGAAGTGACTGGTAACCACTGGAGACAAAGATTTAATGAATATTAACACAGACTTTGCTTGTTCTTCAAGTAAACTCACAGGAAAAGTCACATAAAATTAATTTTACGAACATAGTACTAATTCTCTGAACTCCTAGATGAGGGAAAGATACAGGGTTTGTACAAATCAACTTTCATACACCAGGGGAAAGGTTTTAATGAATATTGACATGGCCTGTACTTATTTTTAATGTAAACCCTATAGGAAACTTCAGTCAAATTAATTATGACTTGTGTCCTGAATCTTCACAAGCCGGAGACGTTGTTTGTTTAGCGAACAGATATAGGAGGATATTCTATACGAGGGGGAATGGAAATTTTGCCAAAACTTGCCTTTAGGATCAACTTACATTCTAATTCATAAACTGTAACATTATATTGTCATTCTTACCACCAGTTCTAGGCTTATGAGTCAAAAGGAAGTGCGACTTAGGTGAAACCAAAGAAAGGTCACTTTTGCGCAGTACATGTTATGTCGTACTTGTCTATTTTTCCAGGACATCTTGGAGACCTCCTGAATTTCAGGGAGTCCCCTTAAACACCTAGGAGAGTAGGCCTCCCTACCGGAGCCGGCCTCTCCTTCTTGTAACGAGGACAGAGCCTTGATGATGCAATTCGCATTATCAACCCTCGTTGGACAGGTCCTGACGGCAGGTGGCGGGGAACATTGATGCGATTGCATCGCTGAGCAGCGGTAGCAGCGGGAAAAATAAACTCCACCCCATTCTGACCAGACCTTGCCCACAAATGGGCAAATTTAGCTAAAACCCTTCCTGCTTTCATATTAACCCCCTCCCTTTTTGCGGTCCGTGACTCAGGATGTCCCTCCAAAATCGGTACTACTGGGAGAAATGCAATGGTGACATGAATCGCATCGGCACGCTCCCTCTTTGCCCATTAGACCAAAAGGGAGGTCAAAAAAGTAGGAAAGTATGGTGGCTCACTGGTTAGCACTTCTGCCTCACAGCGCTGGGGTCAGGATTTCAATTCCCAACCATGGCCTTATCTGTGTGGAGTTTGTATGTTCTCCATGTGTTTGCGTGGGTTTCCTCCGGGTGCTCCGGTTTCCTCCCACACTCTAAAAACATACTGGTAGGTTAATTGGCTGCTATCAAATTGACCCTAGTCTGTATGTGTGTGTGTTAGGAAATTTAGACTGTAAGCCCTAATGGGGCAGGGACTGACGTGAGTGAGTTTTCTGTTCAGCACTGCGAAATTAGTGGCGCTATATAAAAAAATGACAATAATAATAATAAAAAAAAGTATGCACTATCTAGTAGCAGGATTTTATCCAATTGGATCAGGAAAAACAGTCGAAACTTATTAGGGAACAATTACAAAATCATCTTTTCTTAAGAAAGCACATAATTATAATATAAATATATATTTTAGCATTAAGTACAATTTTACATCCTAAACAAATAGCTTTTTTTGAACAGAATATGGCGTAAACTTGTAAAAGAAAAAAACCCAAAGTTTTACATAACACCGCTCATTATTGAGTCTTATTTGTTTGGAACATGTTAATTCTTAAAACATGATTATTTCATATAGAAACTTATACCTCATAATAATTACATTTTGTGAGACATTTGTTCTTTTTGTAGAATTATAGCAATAATAATAATAATAAAAATAAGTATAATAATAAAAAGAAAGCTTTAGCCGGTTATTACTAACCGAAGTAAACATAAAAAGCTTATTATATTTCAAGCCCCCCCGGGGCAACTTTTAATTTCCTGCTGACCAATACACTGGTAATATATTTAAATGATGACAATAATGGGTTTTCTAATAATTATTTCACTTGAGTTGTGTGATATTGAAAACAGCAGATAATGTAGCAATTCTGCAATCCTGGGTTTGCGCTCATGCAGAAATAAACAAGTATTTCAGTTATTCACCAAAAAGAAAAATGATGTTTTTCAGTGGAAATAAAATACTGGGGGAAAAAAGTTTTTGCTTGTCTTTAAACTACACGCATACCGACAGATCTGCAGACATATGCTAATAACTTATGTGCACGGCCTCAAACACCATAAACAGCAAATAAGGTTTCACCTTCAGGCAATTTTAATTTATTGGTTTGTGCAAACCCTCCTGCAAGTTTTACTAAATACATTGTTTTATCGTTTTGGGTTCTTATGTGTTTTCTTGAAAGCCTTTATTACCATCTGAGCTGTTTGTTTTTTTGTGTATTACTTTTAGACACAATACACAATTGCTCAGTGAATAATGAATACAACTATGTGTACAGTACAACTATATCCACCAAGCAGAGCTGAACTGAATTCATTATTAAATTCAGGAAAAACAGTAAATTTTTAAAATACAAGCGAAAAGATATATACTGGAATACAGTAAAAAAAAATGCAGACTCTCAAGTATCTTACAGGTTAGAATCATCAAACCATCTATAAAAGGAAAAGTGGAGGTGTTGCCCATAGCAACCGATCACATTCTAGCTATAATTCTCCAGAATGTACTAGATAAATGATAGCTAGAATCTGATTGGTTGCTATGAGTAACAGTTGTTTTTCAAAAGGTTTGATACATTGGGGCGTATTCAATTGTTAAAAAGTCCCGCTGCGTTAAAACTATTACAGTTAATACGGCAAAATCTAGCTGGATTTCAGCTCGCGGCTCAGGGAGCTGCGAGCTGAAATCCAGCGAGTAAATTACCATATTAACTGTTTTTCCACGCACGATTACCGTAATAACCGCAATCGTGCGCAGACCGCGGGATTTTCGGCGTTCGAGCCGACAATTGAATATGACCCATAGAGTCACCTTTCTAGAAGTGACAAAAGTGAGGTGATATGCTTTGTCCATTATGCCTTATTCAGTATGCTCAAATTCAGCTATAGGATGCAAATTTGCACCAAGGCAAACCATATTGCATTGCAAGGGGTGCAAATGCATTTTTTTTTTAATTGCAATCAGGCAAAATACTGCCTGTATTGCATGTAGTACACAAATATGGGGGCAGCTTTATTTTTGCACTGCTATTTAGAGTTGAGCTAGGACACACCCCCTCCCATTTTTGTTGCATATTTTAAATCCCCCCAAGTTATTTTATTCACAGCACTTGTAGGCATTCTTGTACACCTGGTCTTATAATATATTCTGTCCATTCCCATCCACTCGGCTTTAAGAACTATGCTCCTTATTCCAATGGATGAACAGATCCATCCTCAGTCTCCATATACAGAACAGGTACCATGATATAAAGCTATTATCCCTTTCTCTTCTGTACTTATAGCTTCTGGACCACTGGAGGGAGGAAAACATGTTTGAAGCCACATATGGGGTTTTTTGATCCGTAAACGTATCCTTTATATTAATTGTAACATTTCCTGTTTGCTCAGATATTGTTTTCCACTGTATAGAAACCTATCTCACTTCTGATAGGTAATCTTCTATTCAGCAGAAAGGTTAAACAAGCACTTTTAAAAATGGACGTCTGCTAAGACACCTCGCTGGGCATTTGTATGATTCAGCACCTGAAACTTAAATCATTTGAAGTTGGAGGATTTTAGGGCAGAAAATTTGTGTTTAAAGGTCAGGTTTATTGTTGTAAGAAGCCGTTGACCGCAGTCTGACACAATCCCCATTACTGTGTAATGGCTTTAGACAAATTACATTTGTAGGTTTTACAACACAATTTACATACAAAGGTATTCTGATTTTTATTTTTTATTACAGGCATAAAATTCAAGTAGCCTAGAAAAGAAGATGAGATAGTCTGTGCTTGAAATTGATCACTCTTATCTTCCATATTAAATCAAGATTCCTCTTTTTAAACTGCACAAGTATCTAGTAAAAAGTTCTGGGGGGCTACTACATACAGGACTCTGCCGGTTCTGTAAGCCAATCACAAGCCAGATTTCCTGGCATTTAAAGGTTCATCCGAAAATAATTTGCCACCTATTAAAAGTTCCCCTTCACAGCTTATTCTTCTAGGGGATAGTTCAGCCTTAATTTTGCTGATTGGAGAGTGGATATAATTATTCAAGTTTTGAAAACTACCTATTTAAATGTTTTTTGTATTAAAATACTTAATACGTTCTCATCTGTGTTTATATATCTGTACTTATATATGATGATATCACAAGCCTATGGCTAGCAAGGCTTGCTGTGACTTGTACTGGGGTTTTACATGACCTAAGGAGCCACAATCTAACATCTGAAGCCAGTTATATAATGTTATACTATGTTAGTGTGCAGTGTTGGCTTCCTCTGCCTGAAAGATGTAGAGCTAGCACCCAACCACCAGATCCCCAACAAAGATATAAATAATAACTGCAATGATTTGATGGCATCTTGTGTGTTATAAAACCCACATGGGTGCTAACCATTTCACAGGTTGAGCATGAAAAAAGGGCCCTGAGGCTTGAAATGTTGCTTGAAAAGGTAACAGTTTGATATTACAACGTTCTAACTTCTAATGTCTTCTAATAAGTGCTTGTAAAAATACATGAAACAGCTTGACCGAAACCGTGTTCCTCAGCCTCGTGTATGCTAAAAGCTCTTGAACCACTTTGTCTCTCCAGAAATTCCCACCCTACCTCCCAGGTCAGGTCATCTCAGATGGGAATTGTAGGAGTTGCCATTGGCTAGGACACTTGGAGATGGGCCCAATCGGGCATGGTTTCTCCCCGGACTGGGAAGGAGATCTGTGCACAATAAGGTTGGACTCCCTTGGTGCTTTAGTCGAACTGTCCTGCTGAAAGGAGAACATAAGAAAACAACGAAGGTTTTCAATGAGCAGGTTGGCACAAATTGGCAAGCTATGGGAGGAACACACTTTGGACAAACTAGACTACAAAACAACACGGGGGATTCAGTTGCTGGAGATGTGGCGCGCGGACATCGTGCCACGCAAATTGGCGGCAATTACAGTAGAAATCTTCACTCATTTTACAAAGGTGCGAGTAAAAATGAGCCGAGATTTCTGTCAAATCTCTGCTGCGAACTGTCTCGCGGACCGTCCGGAGACACTTCCCAGCTAATTGAATTCCACCCGGGGAATCTATTTCTGGTTTATTGTACAATGGTGGTCTCAGGTGCACTTGACCCTTGCTGACCATACCCTGGTACCCTCTTTCATTACAATGCCGCAGTTAAGATATATTTCTACATTGTACCATGGAACATGTTTAGCATTAGAGATGTCATACACGGGGGCGGAGCCTTTTTTCACTACATATATGCCGATGGCCAGAAAAGGTCATTCTTGTCACTGGCAACTCAGACCAAACATATTTGTATTTACAGCGCTAAAAACACTCAACTCATTGCTGCAATCCAAACTACTGTATATTAATACACATTTACTGGAGTAAACAAGTCTAGTATTTATCTATTAGACGGAGGAAAAAAACAGATCAGGGCGATAATAGTACAAGGGAATGATATGCGGCATAATCATCCGATATTAAAATGCTAATCTCTCTCAGTCTTGGGATTGAATGGTTCCACATTGCTTGCTTCATATAAAACTTCATATTTTCATTTCTCAAATAATAAAAAGTCACTTTTAAATAGTTTCTGTAAAAATGGGTACTTAAATTTTCCTTCAGAAATCAGCCTTTATTTAAGAGACTAACCTCCCTGCTCAATCCTTAAGGACCTGCTTCAACATTTGAATTATACAGCAAAGCTATCAGTAAGAGCTGACTCTATTATTTTATGTTTTTTAATATACTCAGAAAAAACTGTAGCACTTTATTCCCCAGACTTGATACACAGAAGCAAGTAATTGAAAAAAGACGAGATTCCCCGAACATGTGTATTGTGTTGGAACCAATATCTAATGGCAACAATTTAAACAAATAATATGGCAACAATTTAATTACAACAGGTGCAGCGATGAAACCAAATAAAATTAGTTTTTTTTTTTACATTGTCATAATGACAAATAATTAAAAATGTCATATTTTCCCTATAAACTGTGAACTACACTCATAATAACATTTAATTATTTCTTCGATTGAGCAGGCTGTCATCCGGTATACTTTGCGTCCTAGTTATTTTAAACGGCAGGGGTTTTGAAGCAAGGTGGATTTGTGTTTAATAGAAAGCACTCAGTCATGTAACAGCTACTTTCGTTTTTAACAGTTGCAGAGCTATTTTGAGATTTAGAGCGCAACAAATGGAGCAGGATTTAATTCATGGACAATTAAAGGAGACCTCCGGTCAAAAAAGGAGTTTTCAGCCTGAGGAAACAGTCTGGCGGGGCTTTCTCTTCTAAGACCACACTTCCATGATTAACACTGTATCAGCTGTAATCTATTGAGAGTCATAGGTCCTGGATGAGTGGAAGCACCATTTTACATTCTATCAGCTGACAATTGGATAGTGCTATAGTGATCCATCACCTAATCAGAAGCCGCAATCTCCATGATTGGAGATTAGACCCTCCCACTCACCACCACTCACCACCCCATCCTCCACAATGACACACAGCTCCACAGCCAGAGTTGTGAGATGAACCACGACTGCATAAACGGTGCCCTGGGTAGAATATTACTTTAAAGTGCTGCTTTGATGTCATAAAAGTGGGGGGAGCCTGTTTTTTGTGCACATAGACATAACATCAGAATGAACACTGTGTTTCTCTTCTCTATTTCTTATAAACATTTATTATGGCATAATACGGAGCATGATTGTTTAAATCTATATGACTTTACTTTATTAAAAAATATGTTTCAAATAACAGTTGTTTTCATTGGAATGGTATTTTTATACACTATATGAAGTTTTTTCCCCATTTTTGCCTCTTGAACTCATTTTGAACAGCTTGGATTACGAAGATGCCCAATGAGGGCCATGTGCTAGTATATACACACACACACACACACACATATATATATATATATATATATATATATATACATATACACATACATACATATATATATATATAATTTATTTATTTCAATAACATTTATTAATATATATCTTGCACGTGCATACTAGCTACACAAAAAAAATGCCTTTTCTTATTGGCTCAACCTGCATCTAAGTGTGGTGCCAATTTAATTAAAACAATTTTTCTCTTTATAACCTCTATCTGACCAAATGCTTTTATTTTCAATGACCATAAAAATACCCATTTTTTAACTACTACTGATATCATTACAATGTTATTGAGAATTTCCAGAACCATAAAATTAATAATATTAATAATCTCCGTAGGATAATTGCAATACATTTGGTTTCGCATTTAGAATTTATGGGTAAATAAATTCATGAAAAAATAATGAGCGTAAACAGGAGAAAAAAATCTTCTAAAAGTGTAAAAATTTATGAAATGTTTAAAAGGCATCTTCCTCTTACAGTTCTTCCTTCTTGCCAAGCATCCTCAGAAGGTATTCTGACCAATCTTGAAATGGCATGTAATTATTTTTTATGTGTAAATTAACATTTTGAGTAAAGCTATTCCTTTTTGAAATGTAAGATGTGGTTTTATATGCTAACAAAGGAATCATATAAATGTCGTTATATAGAGTTCTCTTCATCAGACAAAGTAATTGGCTAAAATGGAAAGACTAGATTACAGCAATAGGCACAAACACCAAGAAGGCTATTAAAATAATGTCCGCACCATAAAGACAGCAAGTAATTAAAATGGAAAAAAATAAAATTACAATACAAGGATTTTTTTTTTTGCTAGCCGTGTAGTGTCGCACAGTTTAGAGATCAATAAAGTTTTGCAGCATATATTACATTTATATATATGTTACATATTAGTGATTTATTTACTTTATTGCTCAGGTTTCAAAATAAAGTGCATGTTATTTTGGGGGAGGGGGTTGGATGGGAGAAAATGATGAGTCAAGGATGACAGTGACTTTATACTGTTCAAAGCAAAAAAAATATACCATTTGCTAGTTGATTTAATCCCTTGAGCATCCTGGTCCTCTAATTAAACTATTTTCTTTTGTGCATCCATTTAGAGGATAATCCAATCAATTGTAAGATCAGATAAACACAAACCGCTTTACCACTCTATCCAACACACGCACACCGCTGCCGTCAGCATTAAATGTACGGTTTGCAGTTTTCTATCCCCAGTCTGCATGGCTGTGCCGGATCGAGGATGTGATCAATGGCGACGGATGCAATGTTTCATTTAAGAAATATATGTTCAGGAGAATTTAAAAAATAAAAACAAGTTGTGTTAATTCTTACTATATTCTATACTATTCCATTGAAACTTGAGTTAAAGTACTTGGATTACATTTATTGTAGAGACATATTACACAGTTACACATACTTCCAAGTGGAGTCTTCCCATTTGACTAAAACACTCCATGTGGGAGGAACCCCGACCAGAAGGTCATCCAGTAGCAGTGGCGCATCCTGGGGGGGGGGAGGGGGAGGGGATCGGGCAGTGGCTCTTCCAGCAGTACAAGCATACCTTTAAATTACGGCCAAGACGTAGATCAAAATGGAGGAGGGGCGAGGGCAAATCAGGACAGGACAATCAGAATGAAGGAGGGGCGTGACTATACTAAAGAGGCCCACCCCCTAAAAATAAAGTCTAGATCCGCCCCTGTCCAGTGGGTAGACTTCCTTAAGAAAAAACTCCTTTTTCACTGGTGGTCTCCTTTGAGTGAATATAAATTAAATGTTGTTCCATCTGTTCAGCTCACTCCCTGCACTTTCTCACAACGTGAGACAACTAACGAGCTGGGTAGGCGAGATCCAAAATCTTGAATATCCCGTTCCTCCCAAGCTGTCCCGAGTGTAGGTGGCAAAAATTCCCGTTTCTGTGTAAGTGTCCATCCGTACCGGGAACCAGGACGTTTGTCCCGATTGCTGGGAATGTCGGGATGTTTGACCCACTCCCTGGGGTGCATGTAGCAACAGAGACTTGTCACCAGGGAAGGGTAAGGTTGTTGGGTAGGACCTAGCCCTTCAAAAGTGAAAGACACACCTCCCTGGGTTATCTGGCTACTCCCCAATAATGACATGACCACTTCCCCTTTTCAGAGAGGGTGTGTCCATGTCCTGATTCAGAGAAGATGACTATTGGGGGGCTTATCCTATCTGTAACACTAACACCGAAAACTTGGTGATCATTACCAAACGTGCCTCACTTTCTATTTAAAGGAAACCCAACTCTTGAAGCTTGTCCCCAAACAGTGGTGGAAAGGATCAACAAAATAGCTTAAGTGATGCGTTTCAAATGCCAAAACAACTATACCGGTCCATCTTCGCTCACGCCACAGACCTCATCCAATTGCAGCGCCTCCTCATTTCAAAAAACACACCTCGAGGCTAGGCAAACCTTTTATAAAACTATATTTACAGAAAAGCCCCATTTAAGCTTTAGCCACCAAACTCTTTCATAAAAAAAAATCAGCAGAGAATGGTGTTCTACAGAAATCCAATGTTCTTATTTATTAACTATCAAAGGGAGAGAGACGTTTAAATTACCCACAACGCACTGGGTTGGGCAACCAATATCTTCTTTATATCTTACGCTGCCGCACGTTATCCCTGTGTAAAGGAATGCAGTTGAAGGCTCTTTGATAATTCAGTTCAGTTTTGAAGCAAAATGCTTGTAAACAGAATAAATTGCCAACCTATAATATGATGCCCACAAGTGCTGTATGCACTGAATATTAATTATGACCCCATGGCCTTTGTTTCCATGGTAAATTGGCAGTGCTACCGCTTACAAAGCTAAAAGGATTACCGGTTTGGACTGAGGACCATTTAGTGTTTTATTAGCAGTTAGTTTGCCAATTTCATCAGTGGCCCATCAACCTGTAACTACTTTTCTTGCCGCTGGCAAACCGTTCCCCTCTTGATTGCTCTTCACAGAGGTGAGACAGATTGTGGCTCCAACTTCCTATGCACAGCGCACGTAATCCTCTAATAATAATGCTGTCTGCATAAAATAAGTACTGGCAATCCTAGGGGATGGTATTAACGAGTATATTTTGTATAGGTTAATGATACCGAGCTTCGTTTATGGAACTGATTACTTTTAAGACTGACTAAAGATGACTGAAAAGACAAAAAAATATTGGTTTATTGCCCTGAAACATTATACCTTAGAGATTATAATGATTTTGCAGTTTATTTATTTTTTATTCATCCTTTTTGGGTTGTTTTCTTTTGCCATGGTCAATTTTGCAGTTTTGCAATATTTACAGGGAAAACAACAAATGTCTGGTCACTGAGTTTAAAAAAAAAATAATAATCCGATTTGTAGAAACCAATCTTACCTGTTGGAATACAGTTTATTGACCTCAGAGATTTAATTTAATTGGATTGGAAACTTGCAAATGAAATTATTCCATAAAATGTGTCCAGTTTATCAACATAGTCCCAATTATTGTGTTTTGGTTTTTTTTTTTCATTTACAAACTTGGCACTTTAACTTAATCATGAAATAAAACAGCCATTAACCTTTTTCTGTGTACTGCTGTCTCCTATACCACAACAGAGGGACTATGCTGTTTGCCCACAGTAACAGAAGTTCTCCCAAAACATAAAACATTTGCTTAATTGTTGTACTTTTGGCTTCTTTTCGTTTCATCAGCAATATTCCTAGTTATACAGCTCCTTCTGTTACAGCAAGAAATCACTATAAAAAAAGACACTACCTCAATTAAAAGTAGAGGATTATACTGTACGTTGTCAATCTCATTAGAGTTGGCTGTGGTCTTTCCGTGTTTGTTTCTTCGTTAGGAAAGATGTTGCATTAATTGGTTCTTTGTAAAGCATATAAAGATCAAGTATCAGCAAACTGCAGATATGCAAAGCGATATATTGTACAAATTAACAATAAAATAAAACTTTAAACAGATTTACACAATCACCCCTTTTGTACATCTGGAAAAACATGATATTTTTTATAATGATGGCCATAGACCAGATAAATCCACTATTTAATATTAATATATGACAAAGGCTGTATGTGGTTGAACAATATTAGCTATATTGTTCAACCACATACAGCCTTTGTCAATACTTGGAATGTATATAATTAACCAAACGCTTCCATTGTGTTCTCCTTCACTCCTCTGCAGCAGGCTACCATACACATAGCACCATTGTGTAAGGGTTCCCATGTGTGAAAAGGGGTGAGAATAACACAAATACACAGGGAGCTTTTAGAGTGGAGATAGGCCCCCAAGCTGTGTGCCCTGTAATTAATAAATCCCTGTTACTATGGTAGTTACTTCCTTTCTGTAATGATAATAGAGAGGTGCTTCTCTATCTATGAGTTTGAGTGACAACTTTGAAGACTTGCTGTGCAAAAATGCACTGGGTGGATTGGGTGATTCAGGCACAGGGGCAGGACCAGTGATGTCACAGCAACTCAGATGACTGCAATCTCTGCTTTATTAGATCCCATCAGGGCACTGCCCCAAATATGTAGGAGGAACTTAATCTGTCTGTGATAGAGTATGGTAGAGGTAGGCTAGCTATCTCTGACACCCAGTCAGTAAGACATCACAGTACAGGTAGGCTAGCTATCTCTGACACCCAGTCAGTAAGACATCACAGTAGAGGTAGGCTAGCTATCTCTGACACCCAGTCAGTAAGACATCACAGTAGAGGTAGGCTAGCTATCTCTGACACCCAGTCAGTAAGACATCACAGTAGAGGTAGGCTAGCTATCTCTGACACCCAGTCAGTAAGACATCACAGTAGAGGTAGGCTAGCTATCTCTGACACCCAGTCAGTAAGACATCACAGTAGAGGTAGGCTAGCTATCTCTGACACCCAGTCAGTAAGACATCACAGTAGAGGTAGGCTAGCTATCTCTGACATCCAGTCAGTAAGACATCACAGTAGAGGTAGGCTAGCTATATCTGACACCCGGTCAGTAAGACATCACAGTAGAGGTAGGCTAGCTTTTTCTGACACCCAGTCAGTAAGACATCACAGTAGAGGTAGGCTAGCTATCTCTGACACCCAGTCAGTAAGACATCACAGTAGAGGTAGGCTAGCTATATCTGACACCCAGTCAGTAAGACATCACAGTAGAGGTAGGCTAGCTATCTCTGATACCCAGTCAGTAAGACATCACAGTAGAGGAAGGCTAGCTATCTCTGATACCCAGTCAGTAAGACATCACAGTAGAGGTAAGCTAGCTATCTCTGACACCCAGTCAGTAAGACATCACAGTAGAGGTAGGCTAGCTATCTCTGACACCCAGTCAGTAAGACATCACAGTAGAGGTAAGCTAGCTATCTCTGACACCCAGTCAGTAAGACATCACAGTAGAGGTAGGCTAGCTATATCTGATACCCAGTCAGTAAGACATCACAGTAGAGGTAGGCTAGCTATCTCTGATACCCAGTCAGTAAGACATCACAGTAGAGGAAGGCTAGCTATCTCTGACACCCAGTCAGTAAGACATCACAGTAGAGGTAGGCTAGCTATCTCTGACATCCAGTCAGTAAGACATCACAGTACAGGTAGGCTAGCTATCTCTGACACCCAGTCAGTAAGACATCACAGTAGAGGAAGGCTAGCTATCTCTGACATCCAGTCAGTAAGACATCACAGTAGAGGTAGGCTAGCTATCTCGGACACCCAGTCAGTAAGACATCACAGTAGAGGTAGGCTAGCTATCTCTGACACCCAGTCATTAAGACATCACAGCAGAGGTAGGCTAGCTATCTCTGACACCCAGTCAGTAAGACATCACAGTAGAGGTAGGCTAGCTATCTCTGACATCCAGTCATTAAGACATCACAGTAGAGGTAGGCTAGCTATCTCTGACATCCAGTCAGTAAGACATCACAGTAGAGGTAGGCTAGCTATATCTGATACCCAGTCAGTAAGACATCACAGTAGAGGTAGGCTAGCTATCTCTGACACCCAGTCATTAAGACATCACAGCAGAGGTAGGCTAGCTATCTCTGACACCCAGTCAGTAAGACATCACAGTAGAGGTAGGCTAGCTATCTCTGACACCCAGTCAGTAAGACATCACAGTAGAGGTAGGCTAGCTATCTCGGACACCCAGTCAGTAAGACATCACAGTAGAGGTAGGCTAGCTATCTCTGACACCCAGTCAGTAAGACATGACAGCAGAGGTAGGCTAGCTATCTCTGACACCCAGTCAGTAAGACATCACAGTAGAGGTAGGCTAGTTATATCTGACACCCAGTCAGTAAGACATCACAGTAGAGGTAGGCTAGCTATCTCTGATACCCAGTCAGTAAGACATCACACTAGAGGTAGGCTAGCTATCTCTGACACCCAGTCAGTAAGACATCACAGTAGAGGTAGGCTAGCTATCTCTGACATCCAGTCAGTAAGACATCACAGTAGAGGTAGGCTAGCTATATCTGACACCCGGTCAGTAAGACATCACAGTAGAGGTAGGCTAGCTTTTTCTGACACCCAGTCAGTAAGACATCACAGTAGAGGTAGGCTAGCTATCTCTGACACCCAGTCAGTAAGACATCACAGTAGAGGTAGGCTAGCTATATCTGATACCCAGTCAGTAAGACATCACAGTAGAGGTAGGCTAGCTATTTCTGACACCCAGTCAGTAAGACATCACAGTAGAGGTAGGCTAGCTATCTCTGACACCCAGTCAGTAAGACATCACAGTAGAGGTAGGCTAGCTATATCTGATACCCAGTCAGTAAGACATCACAGTAGAGGAAGGCTAGCTATCTCTGACACCCAGTCAGTAAGACATCACAGTAGAGGTAGGCTAGCTATCTCTGACATCCAGTCAGTAAGACATCACAGCAGAGGTAGGCTAGCTATCTCTGATACCCAGTCAGTAAGACATCACAGTAGAGGTAGGCTAGCTATCTCTGACACCCAGTCAGTAAGACATCACAGTAGAGGTAGGCTAGCTATCTCTGACACCCAGTCAGTAAGACATCACAGTAGAGGTAGGCTAGCTATCTCTGATACCCAGTCAGTAAGACATCACAGTAGAGGTAGGCTAGCTATCTCTGACACCCGGTCAGTAAGACATCACAGTAGAGGTAGGCTAGCTATCTCTGACACCCAGTCAGTAAGACATCACAGTAGAGGTAGGCTAGCTATCTCTGACACCCAGTCAGTAAGACATCACAGTAGAGGTAGGCTAGCTATCTCTGACATCCAGTCAGTAAGACATCACAGCAGAGGTAGGCTAGCTATCTCTGACACCCGGTCAGTAAGACATCACAGTAGAGGTAGGCTAGCTATTTCTGACACCCAGTCAGTAAGACATCACAGTAGAGGTAGGCTAGCTATCTCTGACACCCAGTCAGTAAGACATCACAGTAGAGGTAGGCTAGCTATATCTGATACCCAGTCAGTAAGACATCACAGTAGAGGTAGGCTAGCTATTTCTGACACCCAGTCAGTAAGACATCACAGTAGAGGTAGGCTAGCTATCTCTGACACCCAGTCAGTAAGACATCACAGTAGAGGTAGGCTAGCTATCTCTGACACCCAGTCAGTAAGACATCACAGTAGAGGTAGGCTAGCTATATCTGATACCCAGTCAGTAAGACATCACAGTAGAGGTAGGCTAGCTATCTCTGACACCCAGTCAGTAAGACATCACAGTAGAGGTAGGCTAGCTATCTCTGACACCCAGTCAGTAAGACATCACAGTAGAGGTAGGCTAGCTATCTCTGACAACCAGTCAGTAAGACATCACAGTAGAGGTAGGCTAGCTATATCTGACACCCAGTCAGTAAGACATCACAGTAGAGGTAGGCTAGCTATCTCTGACATCCAGTCAGTAAGACATCACAGCAGAGGTAGGCTAGCTATATCTGACACCCGGTCAGTAAGACATCACAGTAGAGGTAGGCTAGCTATTTCTGACACCCAGTCAGTAAGACATCACAGTAGAGGTAGGCTAGCTATCTCTGACACCCAGTCAGTAAGACATCACAGCAGAGGTAGGCTAGCTATATCTGACACCCGGTCAGTAAGACATCACAGTAGAGGTAGGCTAGCTATTTCTGACACCCAGTCAGTAAGACATCACAGTAGAGGTAGGCTAGCTATCTCTGACACCCAGTCAGTAAGACATCACAGTAGAGGTAGGCTAGCTATATCTGATACCCAGTCAGTAAGACATCACAGTAGAGGTAGGCTAGCTATTTCTGACACCCAGTCAGTAAGACATCACAGTAGAGGTAGGCTAGCTATCTCTGACACCCAGTCAGTAAGACATCACAGTAGAGGTAGGCTAGCTATCTCTGACACCCAGTCAGTAAGACATCACAGTAGAGGTAGGCTAGCTATATCTGATACCCAGTCAGTAAGACATCACAGTAGAGGTAGGCTAGCTATCTCTGACACCCAGTCAGTAAGACATCACAGTAGAGGTAGGCTAGCTATCTCTGATACCCAGTCAGTAAGACATCACAGTAGAGGTAGGCTAGCTATCTCTGACACCCAGTCAGTAAGACATCACAGTAGAGGTAGGCTAGCTATCCCTGACACCCAGTCAGTAAGACATCAAAGTAGAGGTAGGCTAGCTATCTGACACCCAGTCAGTAAGACATCACAGTAGAGGTAGGCTAGCTATCTCTGATACCCAGTCAGTATGACATCACAGTAGAGGTAGGCTAGCTATCTCTGACACCCAGTCAGTAAGACATCACAGTAGAGGTAGGCTAGCTATCTCTGACACCCAGTCAGTAAGACATCACAGTAGAGGTAGGCTAGCTATCTCTGACACCCAGTCAGTAAGACATCACAGTAGAGGAAGGCTAGCTATCTCTGACACCCAGTCAGTAAGACATCACAGTAGAGGTAGGCTAGCTATCTCTGATACCCAGTCAGTAAGACATCACAGTAGAGGTAGGCTAGCTATCTCTGACACCCAGTCAGTAAGACATCACAGTAGAGGAAGGCTAGCTATCTCTGACACCCAGTCAGTAAGACATCACAGTAGAGGTAGGCTAGCTATCTCTGACACCCAATCAGTAAGACATCACAGTAAAGGAAGGCTAGCTATCTCTGACATCCAGTCAGTAAGACATCACAGTAGAGGTAGGCTAGCTATCTGACACCCAGTCAGTAAGACATCACAGTAGAGGAAGGCTAGCTATCTCTGACACCCAGTCAGTAAGACATCACAGTAGAGGAAGGCTAGCTATATCTGACACCCAGTCAGTAAGACATCACAGTAGAGGTAGGCTAGCTATATCTGACACCCAGTCAGTAAGACATCACAGTAGAGGTAGGCTAGCTATATCTGACACCCAGTCAGTAAGACATCACAGTAGAGGTAGGCTAGCTATCTCTGACACCCAGTCAGTAAGACATCACAGTAGAGGTAGGCTAGCTATGTCTGACACCCAGTCAGTATGACATCACAGTAGAGGTAGGCTAGCTATCTCTGACACCCAGTCAGTAAGACATCACAGTAGAGGTAGGCTAGCTATCTCTGACACCCAGTCAGTAAGACATCACAGTAGAGGTAGGCTAGCTATATCTGACACCCAGTCAGTAAGACATCACAGTAGAGGAAGGCTAGCTATCTCTGACACCCAGTCAGTATGACATCACAGTAGAGGTAGGCTAGCTATATCTGACACCCAGTCAGTAAGACATCACAGTAGAGGTAGGCTAGCTATCTCTGACACCCAGTCAGTAAGACATCACAGTAGAGGTAGGCTAGCTATCTCTGACACCCAGTCAGTAAGACATCACAGTAGAGGAAGGCTAGCTATCTCTGACACCCAGTCAGTAAGACATCACAGTAGAGGTAAGCTAGCTATATCTGACACCCAGTCAGTAAGACATCACAGTAGAGGTAGGCTAGCTATCTGACACCCAGTCAGTAAGACATCACAGTAGAGGAAGGGTAGCTATCTCTGACACCCAGTCAGTAAGACATCACAGTAGAGGAAGGCTAGCTATATCTGACACCCAGTCAGTAAGACATCACAGTAGAGGTAGGCTAGCTATCTGACACCCAGTCAGTAAGACATCACAGTAGAGGTAGGCTAGCTATCTCTGACACCCAGTCAGTAAGACATCACAGTAGAGGTAAGCTAGCTATCTCTGACACCCAGTCAGTGAGACGACTGACATCCAGTATTAAAATGCTTGTGTTCTCTTAAAAATGAATATAATATTTCCGTTGCACATGCCTACTGGCACCTCTAAACGGCCAATTGGTTGGACTGATTTTTTTCCTATTTTAAAAAAAAAAAAAAAAAGACAGAAAAAGAAGAAGAAGACGCTGCCCCACTGAGCAAATCTGGTTCATGACTAGTAGAGACGAGAATGCGCTCTCGTGAGAACTCAACAACATACATATGTATCAAGGCATTCCCAATCAAAGGACAAAATCATTTTCATAAGATTAGAGGTTATTGACAGTGAAAAGTATATCTCCTTTGCTTTCCCCTTTACTAGCAATTACAAAGATCAGATAATCTATGTAATTATAGAGATTACCTGATCTAACACATCGTTGATGTGATTTATTGTGTGTGTTCCAGCTCTGATATGCCTGGGAGCCTTCAGCTGGGCACGAAAATATGATATGACCCTAGAGATTCGCACACGGGAAGCGTGAAGAAGATGAACAAAAAAATAAAAACGATACAATCCAGCGCTACGCCGTCTATTGCAGCCGAATCCAGATGCAAAACAGTATGCTGAATGCTCCAAAATCAGAAAATTAAATCTAATCTCTATTTGTGTAAAATCTATTTATCATGTCAACGTACAATTTAAGAGGAATTATCAGCTTAGAGCAGAGAGATACAAAACTCCAGAAGCTACAAGTCCTCCCATTATAAATCAGAAATTTCTCTCAAGAAGTTTTTAATAGATATATGTGACTGGAAATGGAACATGGGCAAGAGCCAGGGGCGTCGGAATTACACAGAATTGTCCCCCTCATTAATTTCATATGGCTTTCTCTCAATAGATTGCTCATTTTATCCTTATTTGCACTTCATATAACTCTTGAAAGTAAGGAGATTTTGGGGCTGTCTTTATTTCAACCGATAAATAGTTTACCATCTTGCGTAAATACACCGGTTCACAATGCATATTTAGACATATAGGGCCTGAGTCATTAAGGAGAGCAAAGCATAAAAAAGGAGTAACTTTGTTCCTGGGCAAAACCATGTTGCATTGGAGGGGGAGGTAAATTTAATATGTGGGGACAGATTTATATTTGGGGTAGGGAATGTTCTAGATCAACTTTAAATTCCAGTGTAAAAATAAAGCTATCAAGTATTTGTGTGCTAGTTGAACAAACAGCCAGTATTTAACTTATGTGCAAAATAATAAACTAATTTGTACTCCTTGAATGTAACATGGTTTGTCCCGGAGAACATTTACTCCTTTTTTTTTGCCTTACTTTCCTTAATGACTCCGGCCCATAGTGCTTTATTTGGGGTATGTAGATGGACAAAGGGACTGTTGTGATTTCCACCACCTCTGAGATGATGTAAGAGTTCAAGTCATTTTATACAGCTAAATAAGTCCTGTGCTCAATCTCCACCTCTTTCTGATCATTTGCATATCTCATCTCACATAACAAAGTATCGTTCTTGAGGATCTTGTGCATAGTCCTGAGTAGAAATTACTTTCTGATATGAAATGAAAAGCTGGGTTTCTAAATAAACATTTACCTATAAACTAGGTTGTGATAGGTCATTTGAGCTATTTTGTAATGTTTTTAAAAATCAGCCCTGTCACGGTAAATCATTGTACCTATCCCGCGGCAGTCTGTGACATCACACAGTTCCGTAAAAATAGGTCCGGTTTTAAATAATTTTTTAGTATTGACCAAAGGCACAGTACAATTCCGCTTATTGAGTATATGGAATGCAATTTCCACTATCGATTTAAGTTAATATTTATAGAATAGGTATAGCTAGATTATCAAACTCAATGAACGGGCCCGCAAGAGAGAATTCAGTACACCTAGATCTCACTAGACCAGCGTTAAGCAACCTATGTTTCTCCAGCTACTGTGGAACAACATAGGCTGCCAGGGCGTATTGGGATTTGTGGTTCAACAACAACTAAACAGTCACAGGTTGTCTAATCTGATCTAGACATGCATACATGTTCTTGTAGAACACAGGACATGCCACACGTACGCTTTAAAACTGAACTGTTATTGCTCTCTCGTTGTTTTCCTTTAAATTCCATGTGATATCGTAGTCAGCAAAACGATTTCTATCCAGGAAAGTCAACAATACCTGGGGAAAAAAAAAAACACAACAGTGTATGCGCATCTTTACAACTGGCTGAAGGAGATTTAGAGGGGACACTGTAATGTGTTTTTCTGTAGCTCTTCCTATCAGATGAATTATTAAACATTTCTCCGGAATATTTTCACTTTTTCATCTCCAAATACAAATGTTATATTTTGAATCACCATAAATTCTTTCCATTCCAGTCCCGAGCTTTGTCATGTAAATGCTACGGGTTTTGTTTCAAAAGGTCCTTGTCTCCCAGACAAAATTGCATTTGAGTGGGAAAAAATCCCCGAATGCCTGTCAAATAGATGCTTTGTACCGTTGTCCTATAACAAAAGGCAAAGTTAATGGGCCAATACTGAGCTTTTTGTTTTTATAAAGAACAAGTGGTTTATGACAAAGAACAAAAGTTTCGTTTTTATATGAGACTATTCTTGGTGTTCCCTCACCAAGCCCATTAAGTCTAGTTATCTCTTACAAAACACTGGCACACAGGTACCATTTGCTCCGACAAGTTCATTTAAGAGAATTTATAGCCTAATTGTGCAGCTGTTGCCTTGTGAGTCAGTTTTAAGAGATTGCTACACAAGCACTATCATAATTTAGTCATGTTTTCATCTCACAACTGTACTATAATTACAGTTGTTAACAGCAAATAGTAAACATAAAGGGAAATATGACACAGCTGAATAGAACACGCACCAATAATGAATCAGCGCATTGTCTCGGAGAGTCACATTTTATCTGAACGTTTGCAGAGGGATACAGTAAGACCTCGACATGGAAATTTAAACCCCAATTGTCAGGTAGATAGTGCAGGCAAGTTATATATCATCTTAATACTATGCCGGCTAAAGGTGAAGGATTTGACTTTACTATCCTTGTACTTCTGTTATACTTCTTAAAAACTTTCTTTTTTTAAAGACCGGTCTCTGTTTTGAGAACCTGTAAAGAAGAACTGAATGTGAAAAAACCCCACAACTAAGCAGTTTTATATAAATTCGCTGGATATGTGTTAGGCTGCCGGTCTGATAATAAACTTGCAGAACTTGCGGAAGAGGTTTTCGCCTATAGCAGCCGCCTTTCCCGTAAAGCTTTATGCGCTCACAGGTACTCTGGGTCTTTAGATGTAGTGCAAGTTTATTACCAACGCCGCAGCGGCAGGGCCAGAGAAGGCTGTACAGATAGCAACGGATGGTCAGATGTAAGCCGAGGTCAGGGGTCCGAAGCAAGCAGAGTAGTCAAATAACACGCCAAAAGGTCAGGGTCACCAGCACGAAAGCAGAGTCCAGAAACAGAGCTAAGAGTCACAACAGGAGGTCCAATAGCAGAGGGCAGAGTATCCACAGGAATACTAGGACAAACAGGAACAGGACAGGAGCAGGTCAGCAACAGCCAATCAGGAACAGAGAATGAAATGGCATAATAAGCCTCTCATGTGTGGCTTAATGAATGTAATAAATGCTAATAGCCCGCAGGCTTAGTAGGAGTCTTGGTGCACGAGCCCGGCTGCCCTGTGCTGCCGGGGCGGGAAAAACTGACAGCTCGCCGTTGCCCTACCAACAGTCAGCAGAGAACCGGAAGTGACGTCCCGGTCGTCATGGAGACAGCTGGAACTCAGGGACAGGGGGGAGTGAGTCGCGGTGGTGCCCGTGGCCGCCGCGACTCGTAACAATATGGCCCAAATATTTTTACATTTTCTTTGTCATTGTGACCAATGACGATTTTTTAACTTCAAGACACAAGCTGGGATTCCTAGGAACCTCAGAATGTAAATAATAACGCTTACAAGAAAATATAATGCAACTAACATATCTGTCTGTTTCCGTGTGCCCGGCCACCTCACCGTGAACGCTTTCTTTATTGGAATATATGACAAGCATTGGCAAAAAACACCCACATAGGAAGCAATCATCACATAAGCAACTTGTTTTGGTTTTGTAGCTGCCAGTGAAATGATTTTATGACTCTCAAAAGAGTAAAGCGGTGACCTCTTCTGAGCATTCGCCCACTGCGCATGCCTCGGTTCAGACAGGCATTGCCGTTCCTCCTTCACCCCAGGGCCTCATAACCGCCGCACCATTGGAGCCCTCCACAGTTCCGCCACTAGGGACAAATCCCACATCAGTCCAAACCATTATTCAGCAACACAATGAAAGCCGAGCATCTTCGAATGCTTGTACAAATGTAGATTTAGTTGAATGATCAGAACGCCAACCAATTAACTCTGCGTCTAATTTGTCCGTCTGGTTGGGTGACCAAGTGGATGGATCCAGTCTCTCTGCGCTCTGTCCAAGAGACCAGATCTACCCATGTAAGGGCAGCTTAAGGTCCTCAGCTATCCCCATCGAATGGGATCTAGTTAGAATGATTGAGCGATGACAATAGCAAACCAAAGCCAAGTCCAGATGTGAACAGATGATGATTGAGTTTGCTGGACACTTTGAACCCGCATGCGTAAACTTAGAGCCAATTTTATTTATAATTTCCAAATCGCTCATCCAAATTGCTGTAGATTACATAGAACTTGAGTTAAACGTCCAGGACTATATATTACCTAGTTTGCTTAAACCAGTGATAAGCCACCTGATACACATACATGGGATTCTCTCTAACCTTCAAAAGGGCCGCACATTGGGCCTGATCCATTAAGGAAAGTAAAGCTAAAAAAATGAGTAACTTTGAACCTTGGCGAAACCATGTTGTTTTGGAGGGGGTGGTAAATTTTACATGTGAGGGAGGACAGATTTATAATTGGGGCAAAGCATGTCTTAGATCAACTTTACATTTCAGTGTACAAATGAGCTATCAAGTATATGTGTGCTACATGAAAAAACATACAGTATTTATCTTATGTGCAAAATAATAAACTAATTTGCACCCCTTGCACTGTAACATGGTCTTGTCAAGGAGAAAACTTACTCATTTGTCTGCCTTACTTTCCCTAGTGAATCAGACCCATTACCCTTACTCATTTAAAACCATAAATTTATTTAAAGAAACAGACACCCATCTGTAATAACATTTCAGCAGGCATATTAAACAAGTGAAACAAGCTATAACAAACCAGTCTGGCAATAAATGATGAAGAAGCAGGGGGCCACAGGGGAAGGCTCAGTGGGCCGCATGCAACCCTAGGGCCACCAGCTGTCCATCACTGTCTTAGACATTGTATGGATCTAATGAATATACTCATAGGCAAACAGAGGGAGGGGGGGTCCTAGTGCCTGGAAACCCCCTCCAAGCCTGGGGCACTATATAAAATTGAGGTGGCTGGACCCTGCCCCCGCTTCACACGGCTCTATTTCAAAAGGGAGAGCTGTGTGCGCCTAACAGTAGTGCACGCAGCATTGCCCGTGTATATTATGGGGATAGGAAGAGTTGGAGAGCAGCCAAGCACTGTCTAATATTATAGCCACAGCCCCCGGCCCCATGCATGCTGGTGGAATGATGTGGAAACCCCCCTCTATAAATCCTGCGTTTGCCACTGATACTGTACCAAAAAAAAACATAAATTCATTTATATGCAAGGTTATATCTGCCTGTGAATATCCCAGTTCCAGGTTGGCTCTGACCATTTGTTTTTTTAATATTTTGATATTCCTATGTAAAGTAAAAACTCTTTCAATATAACCGAACCTCCAACTCAAACCCCCTTATTGTTGCTGCACTTAGTCGTATGATGAAATATATTTATAAATCTTTTTGTAACCTAACAAAGGGAACATTGTTTGTCATCCCTTCGAACTCACTGGGGTTATTGTCTATATTTGCAGTACATCAATCAAACTAATTGCTGATTGATTGCTATGGGTTAGTGGACATTTTCATAGTCAGTGAATACTCCCATTGTGCTCCTACTAAAACATGAGTCTATATAGGTTATTGTATACCATCGTTCTGCAAAATAGAATTTGCCTTTAGCCTACAATTGTTTAAGGTAGGCAAATAAGGGAGCAGCGGAAAATTATATCCGTTTACAAATAAGCACCATTTACTTTTAGTGACAATTTCCCTTCAATTAAAAACGTACCTATTAACAACTGTGTTTCCTCTTGTATCTATTTAAATTAATTATGCAGTCATTATTAGCCAATAAAAACAATGATGAATCGCGTCTAAGTCAGCCATTCAGCAGTTCACCTTGAAACATGTGTGCTGATTTGATGGGAGGTGTTAAAGGATATATTTCTGAGCAGGACGGTATTAATGGTGGATGACTCTGCGGGAGCAGGTTAACAATATAATTCCTTTAGCGGTTGGTAATTAGGAATCATTCTTCATGAGATGCATTCATAAAATTAAAACAAATACTGGTCGGATTTCTAGTTACGGCATCCCATTAATACCTGTAACCACAAAGGATCGTTATTTTCTGAGCCTTGCTAAAAAAAAAAAAATCTAACACCATCTAATTTGCAATGGCTGGTGTTGAAGTAAAATGATCATTAAATTAGCACGTTCAGTATGTTGTGTAAATTAGTTTTATTTCAACATCGCAATTTATTTTATTGGAGGGAGTAACGTGATTTTAATTGTACTAAGACTTATAGTTTATCTTTAAAGTATACTTGTTACCTACACGCACTTGAGGTAATTATGCAGAGCAAAATATTTACTGTGCAGTGCGAAATCGGTTTTGGACCTGGTGTGTACATCGATCTGCACAAGTGCGCCTAGATTTCTACAGAGAAGCATGGGTTTGGGGAGCAAGATGGTGGCATTTGTGGTGTAGCAGATGTTTCCACAAGGGAGAGGATGTTGGGTGGAGTGAGGCTGTTTGTTGTAAAATATCAGTACGCCAAGTTTTACAGAACAGTCCAAACAGTAGAATATTTTTTTTTGCGCAATGGGATTATTGAAACGAACTGAAGGGGCAAAGAGGGAGTGGTTTTTTTTGGAGTGGTCCATGCTGAGGACTTCAATTTGTACACCAGCACAAAGCTGGTGGTCTTCAGGCCCCCTCCTACAATGGGAACCAATCTGCACCTCCGTGTTGCACTTCAGTGGGGAAGCACATTTCCACGCGCGCTCTCAGCAATATAATAAAAAGCTTATTGCTGTGTAGAGTTTGTATTTTCTCCCCGTGTTTGCGTGGGTTTCCTCTGGGTGCTCCGGTTTCCTCCCACACAAAATTGCCTCATGTAATTAATAAAATCCCAATTTACCCTTACTCTTGAGATTCATTTAGCGAATGGATAAACTGCATTTTCTCGAATACAAAAATGGGTGCCTGACCTCTGAGCAGGCACCCTGTACACAGTAAAATCATTTTGCGGGCGGCTTGTGTGCCTACGTCATTTTATATTTTCAATCCAGCATTTAATATTTAACCTGCGACTGTCAAAATAACCCATTTAGATGGTGCCACGTTCCAAGGCAGGAAATAAATGCTGTACTTCAGGCGTTGGAAGATGAAATAAATGTCCTGAGTCTTCAGACTGTAGATAGGCTGTCATTCTTCCCTGCAACTTACATAACTCTATCACAATTTAAGGGGATGTGGGAATTTAATTTGATGACATTAAAACTTAATCTTAAATGATAACATCCAACCAACAAAAATGCAGTCATGCAAAGTATAGAATAATTATTAAGTGCATGAAAAATATCAGTCAGAAGACAGACCGTATGGGCTCCGTCTCCCATCGGAATAATATCTACATTTGCTATCGATGTTCTGAGATGTTCGCTTAGAGAGAAGGTCAAGGATTAGGTGATAATACAGACAAGTCTGTGACATGCATCATAGCCTGACGCTGACATTAATTTCCTCTCCGTCTTCCTTTACCCGTACACTAGCTTTCAATATTTCATTTCAGGAATGCCTGTAAAATTCTTTATATAATGTTATCAATGCTCAACAATTAAATGCTCGGATAATATTTGACATATTGGTCTAACTTGTCTTATTTTTCTCAGGGCAGTCCTGATTGTTTTGGGTACAGTAACTTTATAATCCAGAATTCTCACATTTTATTGCCTGGATCATTGCAAATCTTGTTTTATTGCACTTGGAACACAAAGTAAAGCAACTTGTGGCTCTTTATAGATGGTATAGATTTGAATTCACATTTCTCAGCATGTGACTTGTCTAAGATGGTATAATTGGAATCTTAGCATCGATTCTGATCTAAATGGAGATTGTATGATGTTTGCTGAGTTCTCTCTGTGCTCTTGTTTTCAACCACAGTCCAAACACACTGGTAGGTTAATTAGCTTCTCATTAAAATTTCCCTTAGTTTATGCAAATCCCCGGAACTTTGTGCAGCCAGCCCTCTCTCAGCCCCGTCCGAAAACTTGAGGGGGGGAGAGAGTGTGAGCGGTACGACCAATCACAAACTGCAATCAAGACGTTGCGTCTTGTGATTAATCCTTCCACTCAAACCCACTTTCAGCTGCGATGCACTGTGTCTTCTGACACCTTTTTATCATAGCCAGCATTAACTTTTCAGCAATTTGTGCTAATGTAGCTCTTCTATAGGATTGGACCAGACGGGCTAGCCTTCGCTTCCCACGCACATCAATGAGCCTTGGGCGCCCCTGACCCTGTCGCCAGTTCATCTAACCACTGCATAAGGGAACATCCCACAAGACCTGACGTTTTGAAGATGCTCTGACCCAGACGTCTAGCCATCACAATTTGGCCCGTCAAGGTCGCTCAAATCCTTACGCTTGCCCATTTCTCCGGCTTCCAACACATCAACTTCAAAAACTGACTGTTCACTTTCCGCCTAATATATCCCACCCCTTGACAAGTGCCATTGTAATGAGATAATCAATGTTATTCACTTCACTTGTCAGAGGCTTTAATGTTGTGGCTGATTGGTGCATATAAGTAAACCATTCTGATAATAATATAGCCAGTGGTCTTTAAGTGGTGTGATATTAATATATCGTATTTGTGAGACAGGAAATGTTGTGAGAACAGGTACTGCAATAAAGCAATGCATCACCTGTAAATTGAGCAGATTTCATGTTACAAAAATGTCTAAGTTTTCAGGTTTTAAAGTAAGAATAGTCTGGTCATGAGACTGTAGGTGTTTTGATACATTTGGGATGCTTTAGTGTCCAAATCTCAAGATCACTCGACCCTGAGCGAACTGTTGGATCAATACCGCAATTCTTTTTGCCAATAAAATGATGGGAAACTCTCTTATCCCTACTTAGAAGCCAAAATGAAAATGGTTATTTAATACACCTTTGTGACATTTTTATATATTTAATTCGAGAATACCATAAATTCCATTTTAAGACCTACAAATATTGTTTTTGAAGGCTTCTTATTGTAGCATCCCAAGTTCAGCTTGTTTAAAAAAACGATCCAAGGTACAAGGCAGAGGCAAATTGTGGGTACTGTGGTTGGCAGGGAATACTGGAACTTGTAGTTCCACAGCCGGGGAGCCCAAGGCTGCCCAAGCCTGCTATAATGTAATGTAAACATGTCTTAAAAATAGATGACAACGTTAGTATGAAGAAAACATTCAGCAGCTCTCAGACCTCACAGGAAGGAGCTGAGCCCCTGATTAGCAAACAAGCGTCTGTTAATGGAAGGCGATACAGACAAGTTCAAATAAAAAATATCCGAATTAGGTTGTGAAGGGAATAGAGGACACATAAACCAAAATTCACTAGCAGATGTTTAAGGGCAATAAAGGTGTCTCTTTATGGAGACACTGTTGAATCACGCTGATATCTTAATGAGATTTGAACCAGGAAGGCGTTTTTTTTTTGTTTTCTCGACGTACCCTGGTATCCATCAAATTATTTCACACAGCCGATATGGTCACTACTCATTTAGACTCCGCGGGAAAAAGACGCCGAAAGCAGAGAGAAGCCAAATGAAATATATACAGGCATTAATTGTTTATCTGTCATTCATGCTGCAAAGCTCCACTCGGAGGAAGGAGGGAGGTCGGCCATCTACACTAAGTCCTATGAACAGTTTTACACTCCATTAAAATACACAGAGGGACAGTTATGAAAACTGTTGCACACAGCCCTAATGGTTTTTTTTACAATACTACTATTAAAGCAGCAATCCCACATAAAAGATGTACTTTTTCTTTTAAAAATAGCAACTTAAGTACATTTTAAGCATGCATCTGATTTTCTTTTGCTATCCTCCTACAAAGTATTATCTCCTTTTCAAAAGCACTCTGGTTGGCAAGCAAAAATGGCTGCCAGACAGAGTCAGTATGCTGCTAGACACAGTTACTATGCTGCATAGACATAGGCTTGCAGCTTTCAGCATGTCATGTGATGGCAGAGGGGGAAGAGGGAAGATGTCACAGAGCAGACAGAGCTCAGAGGGCTGTTCAAATGCCTCTCTGCTCACTACATCATGTGCCATGTGACTGTGGTTGCCATGGTAGCCCAGAATCATAAATCATTAATAGCAGCCTGAAGAAAAAATACAAGGGAAAGTGGTAAATACCAACATTGTTCTTATCGCCTGCTACAATTGATGCCATGATTTTTTTTCATGGAATTGTTGCTTTAAGATGATGAAAAGTAAGACATTTTTAATGTAATATATTTTTGTAGTGTATACAAAGATTTGTCACATTAAAGAGAGTTTAAAATGCATGGGTGAACTCATTGAATCTTGGCCAAAGAGCTAATAGCCTAATTCATGGTGCCTGTGAGACTGAGAGAGAGAAAAACAGTGGTAATCAAACACAAAACAAATATTTTCTATGATCTGTTTGCTAGTTTGCTTAGTGTAAACTAATATTTGATTGGATGTTATGGGTTAAAGTGCTGTTGTACTATTTTCACTGTGTTATTAAAATGGACCTGTCACCTACACACAGTAGAAGCAGCCATTTTGTGTGGTGAACCAATATTAATGGCAATGCAGTCTACCAAGTCAATAGAAGTAAGTGACATCACTGAACTGCAGCATTTTTACCTCAGACTTTACCTTAGCATTATCAGGAACATTGGTTCACCACATAAAATGGCTTCCTACATGTTGCGGGCAATAGGTTCAATACAGCACTTTGAGTGACATGCAATACAGCACTAGACCTTACTAAGATGCAAAGAAAAATATTTTGTCTAATGTCCAGCATCGCAATTTTATCAACCAGATTGTACATATTATACTTTTGATGTCGTTATGACCTCCATTATCTCATCCTGTAAGATTTTCATTTTAAGTGAGCCAAACTGCAATGAACCAGCGTCACCGCTGAAACTTTAGATTTTGTTTCTCTCCAGAACGTTGCAAGTAGCTGATTCATCCAATTATAAGGTTAATTAAACAACAGGCCCAGCAGCTCAATAGTTTGATGACTTTTATGGACAGTCGCGCAAGGAATACTGCTTGTTCCTCTGCCTGTGAGTCTCCGCTATTTGGCTTCCTCAAGGTATTTACTAGTTCTGTATGTAGGATAGGGGTATTTTTAGCATTTCCTGCTGCGATAAGATGTCCCCGGTAGAGTAATATTGAGGCCTTTCTGGAAAATCCTACAGCGAATAGTACAGAGCTTAGCTCTATCCATTCTCCTGGTGGGTGAGATTTAGGTTATGTTTTCTTTGTCTTCGGTTAAGAGGAAGTAGTTCAACTTGAAGACTGGTATCTGGATCATATATTATAGACATGGTTATAGTAAATAGGCTTTAAGCAATGTTTATGCAAGTGACCTAAGTCAAAGTTTATCCCTTTGTCAGGCATAAAAACAAGTATTATAGAGAGATTTAGAAAAAGGTCATGAAACATAGTATATATCACAATACACCTTAAGGACAGGGAGCCTGATTAATTTTTCAACCCAATTTGAACGCAACTTGCATGCATGTCAGCTCGTATTCAAGTACTAACGGATCTCAAACGTTTCCATTTAAATCTGGCTATAAGTACGCTTTGTTCTTAATACATACTGCACATGAAATGCATTTTTATAGTTTCTCTCACTTGCACACACATGTTGTGGCATGCATACATGTAGTCATCACTATCACTCGCAGGGGCAGTCTGGGCTGTGGGCAGGGGGAACATCTGCTCCCTGGGCAGGTCCCTTAGTGGGCCACCTGAATTTTTTTCCCCTGCCCCCCCGCGGGCCAAAATTTGCCAGCCCTCCCCTGATCACTCGGCACTTTCACCTGCTCTGTAGCTGGGGCAATGGATATGGCTAAAAAAAAAAGTATCTGGGATATGTGCGTGAGCTCAACTTCAGCATTTACTGTACATTGAGTACTTGTGTCCTCCCATTCCCCCCTTCAAATCGTAGGCAGTCAGAAGTATAATTTGCGCATGGACATGAATTGCACACAGTTGATGTAGATTTGCTTCTGGGCACAGGCAGACCAATTTCACCCAAGATGTGGCACGCAACGGGACTTATGTCCGAAGATGAATCAGGCCCAGAGTCTCTGCAATGTTCTCCCGTTCAAATTTTCAGTCTAGTGCAGTAGCACTGACATTGCTGGTTATTGATCCTCGGCAGTGGTGCCAGTTGGCTATAGAATGGTTCATTTTTAGAATGAAGGTTTAATAAAGTTTTCATTTTTAAGGGCAACTCTTCTTCTTCTTTGTTGTTTGATAAAAAGTCCTCAAGGTTTCTGATTTTCAAACAGGTCATCTTCATATCAATGGTAGGGCACCGTTGATGTAGTTTAAATGTGGTCTCTTTTTAGGACATTTACTGAAAAGGGAGTAAGTCCTGACTTTTGAGTAACCAACTTTTCATAAGCATCATAGAGACGAATTGTAACGTAACGTTTGGGCAAATTTTATTTTCTATGGATTTCATTGCATCACAGCTAGTGAGTGAATCGGTTTGTGAAAGTCAAGTTGAAGAAGCAATCTGAAACATGGAATAGCATTTTCTATAATACTGCTTTTTAAGCAACTCTCGTTTAAATAATCTCATCCCGCAAAAATTACATTTATTTTTTTTGGCATATTGATGCAAAATTAGATGCACTAACGTGTCCCCTCGCTGTCATTATCAGTTTGGGACATAAACTGAGCAGTGTTTTAGGAAAATGTCACGTGGTGTGCAATGTTTTCACCCTGCACATTTTCCAGAGTATCTGAAAAATCTTATCTCAACCCCCTTTATACAAGGTGGTTCCAAAAAGGACGTTACACCTTCAAATGTTCCATTTATCTATCGCGCAGAAACGTATTTTCTTCCTTGGATTACCTTACAAAAGAGAGAGGCAAACTGTAGCTCTCCAGCTGATGTAGAACTACAAATTCCAGTATGCCCGGTCAGCATGGAACTCGCAAGATGGGAGAGCCAAGGACTGTCCCCACTGTCTTACTATATTCTCGGCCCATGGTAAAATGATCTCTGAAGGTAAGTAATTGGTTTTTATGTCTCCATCTTATTCTGACAGTGGTTACTTTTCTATTTGTGCCGCCTGAGTCTATTTAGTCTATGAAGTGGATTTTCATCATGCTTCTTAACCTTGCCCAGCTCCCGTTGTAGATTCTTCTTGGTTCTTCTCTGTTTTCGAAATTGCATTTGGGTATAGAGTAGAATGTCATTAACCTCGGTGCTTATGTGTATGCATAGCAGAAGGCAGCACATTTGAACAATTCCTAATGTTCATTTACATCATTGCTCCTTTCCACTGCTGTTATACCTAAATCCCATTACACATTACCTTGCTGACGGTAGTTGGGGAATCCAAATCTCTCTTTCTTAATAAGTAGAAATATGAAGAGGTCGCGTTCACAGCCCACAAGCAACAACTGTCTATCTTCAGCTTAATAAGCATTAATAAACTGTGTGTGTGTGTGTGTGTGTGTGTGTGTGGGGGGGGGGAGAGAATAGTCGCTAGCAAGTGCTGCTAAAGCTGCAGCACAGTGATGCATGACCACCGGCCCGCAGGGCCACAGGGGCATTTTTTGGGGAAGCAGTACAGATAGAGGAAGTACAGATACGCAGGACAAAAATACTACAGTAGTAGTCTTGTCCTCAACCCCAGCCCTCCTGTGTGTGTGTGTGTTGGAGGAGGGGGGAGGGGGGGTTGTCCAGTTTCCACTTCCAGAGTTGCAGTGACACCCGGCCATTCATCACTGAGCTCTGGTAGCAAATCAGAATGAATGTGATGTACTCTGTACTGAGTGAGACAAGTTTCACTGCCCCCTCACTGGAGAACGGGTACAGTGGGAAAAAATGGATACAGAGGTGAGGAGGACAAATGTTTTATAGAGGTGAGGGGCGCAGAATGTGTTACAGAGGAGGAGCATGACATGCTGTCTGTCATCAGAAATAGATACAAAATATTCTTAGATTTTGGAAAAATCATTGTTTTGCAATGTTTACAGCCTCATATGGTCAATGAATGATTATAGGTCAAGTCAACCAGAAAACAACAACATACAGCAGGGTCTCCCACAAATGTGTTAAGTGATACATTGACCGGCAATTATAATAGATAGGCAAAGACAAGGAAATCTCTGATTGAAGTTAAATTGTAATGCTGGGCACAGAAAGTGCGATATGGCAGCGTGTATTGTCCCAAACAACCTCCTGCCTGATAATAATCCAGTTGCTATCAATGTTTATAGGACATACAGTTGGGAGAAGACAGCAGGTCACACTATTGGCTTGTGCTGGCATTAGTGTCCTGTATGTACTAAGTGGCCCCAGTGATGCCAGAAGATGCAGGAATGTACCAGCTCCATCCAACTCAGGGGCGGGCTGGGCAGGGGGGCATCTGCCCCTGGGTCGGTCCCATAGTGGGCTAACTTGGGCTGGGTCACCTGTATGTTACTAATAGGCTTCTGAGTCAAGGCTTGTTCCCCCCGGGTTAAAATTCGCCAGCCCTCCCCTGAGCCAAATGAACCCATTACTGTAGAGTCCATTGTCATTCATGTAAGGGAATGAAAGTTACCTTCTGGAGTTGACTTATAAAGATCAGGCAGTGTTATAATACACTTGTGAATAATAGATCTATCTGCAAATTGCACAACGGTCTTGAATTAGACAGGATAGCCCTGATTTGCTGCCCCATGAAAGGGCAGGTTTTCAGGGAAGTGAGAGAGGCTCTGATGGAAAGTAGGCGTGGTTAGGTGGTTCGGGGCATGGTTTGTGTGGTATGATGGCGTGGCAGGCACAGATCAGGGGTGGAGCTTGTATTGTCCAGATTATGCCTGGGTAAATGTTGGTGTGCATTTGTATGCTTGTCCCCTGAATATAATTATATGATCTTTTGTTTCAAAATAAGCTATTTAGAAGCTTTCTTAGTGATCTTAAACAAGGGGCATATGTACAGGAAAGTGCTCAATGGCCAACACCTCTATGGGGCCTATATTTGCAGCATCCTACCTCCTGATATTTCTGATATGAATAATCGCAGTGTCTGATATACCACTAACTGCTGTTCCCCACATATGATCACATATTGTGATGTCCAATACCTATTGCCACCTTATATAAAAGAAAATAATTGGGACACCAGTAACACATACATGTTTATTCATTTATATTTACACCTGTGACTTGAAAAGCTCATATTTCCTTTCCATTCTGTAATTGCCGAAGTTCCTAGAAAGTGTTTATTATTTACTATGAAATGAGCATTAGCCGTCTTACTTTGCGTCTAAGTCTTGGGGATAGGCATGCGGGAAATTGTCATTCGTTAGTATTCCTATGAGCCACTGATGTCAGCGCTAAAGACATCTTACCTTTGAGTTAAATTCTCTGTTTGTGTCATCTTCAAAGCGGGATACAGAACCATAGCAGAGAGGGAACATATGAAATGAGTAAATGGCATTAAGTTAAGATAAACAGTCTTTGGAGAGAATATTCTGCAGAAATGCTGCTGTGTGTATAAATCACTGCCATTCCTATCAGACCCTTGTTAAAGATTATAATTATATAACACTGTGATGCAGAAAAGCGTTTGTGCTTTACTCTCATATCTACCCTCACACATATATAACGTTGGGATTGTGTATTTAAAGGGGCAAACGCTGTACTATATATAACAGAAGGGACTATTCTACTAAATAAGGAGAAAAACAAGTGTATACAGAGAATGCAGGTTATATTTATGTCTGCATATGACATATAAATAAGTAATATTTATTAACAATGCACCTTGGAAACAGATCTCACTAGTGACAGCTACAACAGCACTGAATTCATGATGCCAGAGATAATAGGTGCTACCGCCAGGAATATGTCAAATAAATCCAACAAGCGCATCATCCATAGTATGAGACGCGCTCTCTGAGCCCTGCCATGCCCTCTCTGCCCTGCTGTACCCTACCATGCCCTCTGAGCCTTGCCGTGCCCTCTCTGCCCTGCTCTGCCCTCTGTGCCTTGATGTGCCCGCTCTGCCCTGCCGCACTCTTTCTGCTTGAAACCGTTGTATGAAGAGAGTCGTTTTGTGTTGAATGCCAGCACAGCAAAAAAGAAAACAGTGGTGATCTACAGACATGGCTGAAAAGCACAGAAACTAGAACGCACGTATATAGCCAAAGCTGCAGGAAATCCCGTACAAGCCAGTAAATAAAAGTCATCTGAGGGTGAAGAACAACTTCGCATCCTGCAGTGATCTATCGCTTGTTTTCGCTGGAGATAGCGCCACTCGCTATTTAACATATATCACCGCCATCCTTCTGCTGTTATCGACAATGGCAGAAGAGAGCGAATGTCAACAAAGGCTTTATTGTGTAAATGAATCCTTTATCTTTGGGCAATCGTTTTAATATCTATATATATTTTTGTTATAGTTGTAGCTATTTTTTTTAATACAAATTTTATTATATTATTTATTTTTAATTAGTAGAACTGGAAGCCCAGTTCCACTGATCACGTGGAAACGGCTAGCTGGGTGACCCACGGGAATGTCCTCCGAGACTGGTCAGTTTTGCCAAGGCCAATATTATAATGGTAAATTATGTCGATAGGTGGTTGTGATAATCGAACATAGAAAACCAAACCCTATCGCCCTGAATTAGTAAATAGGTCTGTCACTGTTTTTTCACTGACCACAGACTGTTTAATATTCTTCTCTCCAAAAAACCAATCAGGTACCTATTAGGCTGCAGTCCAAATCTTTTTCTCTAAATATAGCGGAATGGTTATAACAAGATGACGATTAGAGCCAAATGCAACACATTTCCCTAAGGAAGATACTTAAAGTAGTTTTCTATCCTTTCCCTGGCACCACACTAGTCATTTACTAAATTATATTTTGCTGTACATGCTGTAATTTACTTAGAATCATAAAGATAACATAAAACTATAGTCATAAGGATATAAAGATAAAGTTTAACAACACAATAATATAAACCAAGTTAAAAACACCCTCTCTGGCCAACTTTCCACTGAGCTCAGGATACAAAAAGGTTCTGTTTTTTCACTTTTCGAAGCCTCTAACGTCCTATTCATTGAGCCTGTTTCACTATTGGATTTCATTTTTCTTTCTAAATACATTTTTACTGTTTTATTTCATGGAATGTTTAACATAATTACGTAGCACTGTATGCAGAAATTTTCCAGATACAATTATCTTGCCCAACGGAGCTTGCGATCTAGTTTATGGCACTTTCCAAAAAGAGAATGCTGTCCACAGCTTGTTTGAATACTGACAGATGTATCTAAGGAAGATCAGTTATTCACAGCCTATTCAGAAGATGGCAAAACTAGAGTGCATTGTGTTTTGGAGTTTTCAACAAGTTATTTCAGGCAGATATCCTATTTCAGGAGTTATTCCAGTAAGTTTTAGTACCAGACATAATGATTTTAAATAACTGCCAATATAACATCTATAAAAAGGGGAACATACTGATCATTGTGCATAGTTATATTTTGTTTTAATGGTTGTTTTTCTAAGAAATAGTCAGATATAAATGTATTATAATTTGCAACATCTGATACATTCCATGAACTCGGGAACTGTTTTCTTTAGAATAATTTATTCCAGAAACAGACCGTTTTGGGCTGTTAGTACATTTTGCTCCTTGCTTTAAGATTTACAAACTCAAATTGAGAAAAACACAGGAAAACAAGACGGAGCTCATGAATACATTGTGAAATGCGTGTGTTTGTTCCAGCCATGTTTTGCATGACTGCCTGCGCGGTTCCCTGTCAAGCTCCTAATCAATAGCCTTCAAATAAATTGGTTCTTCCGGTGGCAGCTGACATTTTGAACAGACGCTGAGTGGCTCATTAGAAATTTCATTGGAGTCTGGAAGAGTTTGTGATCAACAAGTTTATACTGTATACAAAGAAGTGTTGTTACACTGCTCAGTGGTCTTTGCAACGTGCAGCCTTGGCGTGCATCTGCTCCGAATTACCAGGGGCAGTCCTAAGTTTTTAATATTTCTAACTCAAAATGTCCATTTTCTAAGACAGATCAAGTGCAGTAGCACTCCTTATGTATCTAATAAAAATTGCTTACATCACTTGCTCTGTATGTTGAACTAAGAGCACAATCAGGGCCTGGTTAAGGGTTCAGGTCATCCTAGGCTAATACACTTGTAGCGCCCCCTCCCCTTCCACGCCAGGCTAATACGCCATACGTAAACACAAACTCGTCCTTGATTTAAAATCCAGCTTCCATCACTTCCCCTGACAATGTTTATGTTCCCAAAACTCAGCTCCACTTGGCTGTTTAAAAGGATCACGCCAATCTGTGCCACTCATTTCATTTTCATTGAAATCAGAACTGTATATTATTATTATTATTAATAATAATAATAATAATAATAATAATAATATTATTATTATTATTATTATTAAACTTTACTTATAGGACACCACGAGGTCCGCAGCGTGGCACAGATAGAAAACAACAAGACAGTACATGGTATAACTGTTCAATACAGTAAGCAAATAAGACTACAACTCTCAACACAGCTACTGTGGTGCAAGGGATATATTCAGTGCAGACTGAAACCTGTGCCCATTAGCGTGGGCGCAACTAACAGGTTTAGAGACACTATATTATGTATAGCAGAACGGCAGCATGAACGAGGTGAAGATGTGAAGAGGGAGGAGGCTGTCCCGCCAGAGCCTGTCGCCATCCTTGTCTCTCCTACTCGCCTATCCTCAAGCACCCACCCAAGGTGGACTCATTGTCTTCAGCCATTACCGTGGGAATACGTCAAGATTGAAACCGTACTACATTTTTCTTTCATATTTTCTTTTTACTTTGGAGAACAACTATTCTCTTATATATTAAAACTTTCACTTTATACCTCTCCCTGTCACAATTTTGCACACCAAAAAAGCCTTCAGCCCTAGGCTGCAGCCTAGTCAGGCTATTGGTTAGTCAGACCTGTAGTACAGTGCCACTTCTTATGTATGCTGTACATGACTCTCATCTGTCCTCGTTTTATAGCTCATTAACAATATTGCATTTAGGTGCAAATTTGCACTGACCACTAGCAACCAATCAGCAATTAGCTTGTATCTGTCTAGTGCAATTTAGACAATGTAATAAAGTGTCTGATTGCTTACTTGGGTTCAATGCCAATTTTCCACCAGAAGTCCTTGTGTATCAATGTTTGAGTGCACAGTGAAATTTATCTAGTTATGCATGTTGAATATAATACTTATTAATGGTTCTCATGCCAACTATAGGGATGACTGCATAGTAATACTTCTTTTATTGTCTATGTTAGATGAAAATCTTATTTTGTAGATAAGAACAGTTGTACAATACATGATCTCTTGTTCTTTATACTTAATCATACTTGCCTACCTTTTAAAACTTAATTCCAGGAGATCCCGGGCAGGGGGGCGTGGTTGGAGGTGGGAGGGGTGGGGTGCAGTGAATCACGCCATTTTAGCCCAGCCCCGCGCAGGAGTCCGGGAGACCTACCCGAATTTCGGGTGTCTCCCGGACATTCTGGGAGAGTTGCCAAGTATGTACTTAATTCATTTCTGATTCCATGTTTTTATCCTGTGCTGTGATATACACTGTATGTCAAGCCTGGCCAACCTGTGGCTCTCCAGGTGTGAAACTACAAGCCCCAGGATTTGCAGTTTCACAACACCTGGAGAGCCACAGGCTGGCGAGGCCTGCTGTATGTTAACAATTATTGGAAGGGGAGTAACGAGGACCCGATACAATTGGGAGATGTACAAAGGGAAAGTGCGGGGGCGCGACAACACGATTCTCATCATCATGGCTCAGCCCCCTGCTGCCCAATCGCATCAGCAGTGGGGCAAGTCGTGTCATCGATTCCCCATTCAGGTGGGATCCAGAACAAATGCTACTCTCATGGGGGAGAGCTCCCCGAAAAATTCAGGAGTCCCCGGATGCACCGGAAGTGTAGGCAAGTATGCATATAAACACTTATTTGCTTTTTGCAGACATATCAAATACCGATTTAGGACATGCAGTAATATTTTGTTTGCTTCTTTAGAAATTGTTTTTCATGCAGAAGAGACTCAAGACAAAGACAAATTGCGTTTTGCCGCCAGCACAAAGCATTAATGCATTATTTCTACATATCAAATATTATTTTTAGATGTGACGCAAAAAAAATACTGCCTTTTAAAAATTCATTTAGACGGTATATAATTTTTTTTTACTCAAACCTGATTTATCGGACGAATGATAAATAACATGGCAACTGAACAGAATGTAAAATATATGTATTAGACCGGATATTCATTATGTGGTATGTCAATAAAATTGACATAAAGCCATTTTATACTGGACAGGAAGAATAAATGATGCATATTGTTATGTGTCAACATACATACTGGGATAATATACTTACATATAAGTAAAAATCGTCATATTGAATGGATATTATGTAATGGGAAAACCACATAGTTACAATTGCTCTTAAGTTAGGCATACCTGCCAACATTTATGATTTAAGATTCGGGACGAAGTGTGTCATGGTGCCCACACGAGAAGGGGGCATGGTCACACTGCATGGGGATGTGGCATTTTTCTTGAGGGCGTGCCCATTGCTTCTTGAGGGCTGCCCCCAGAAATTTTCCCCTCCCCTAAAACACCTGTTCAATACCACGCTCACATGCCACCGGTAAGCTCCATGTAGAAGGGGTATCTCTAAGTGGGACATATCTGCCAAACCGGGACAAAAGTCTTGATACTGTGGACAGCCCCCTCAAATCAGAACTAAGCCTGCTAAATCGGGACATTTTTGGGTGTGAGTTAGGAGCTCATGACATGGGGAATACACTGGCCTTGTCCTAAGTACATTAATTGCAATACAATTTGACAATAACATCTTATGTTCCCTTGTTCTCTAGTTAGGAACTTATAAAGAGGATCTACACCCAGATACATTCAGAAGATTTACATCACCTGAAAAAGTTCTGCAATTGTAGCGCATTAAAGATGCCTTGAAGTAGGGTAATGTCTTACATAGCTCCAAATATACTAATGTCCATCTCTCCCGCTTCATTATTGTATAGCTGCAAAACGCTCAAGTGAGAGGAACCCAGAATCTACGGCAGCAATTTAACGTAATTTCTTTATCGATAGAACATTAGTATTATTCCAGCTCTGAGTGACCCTACCCTAAAACAAGGTATTCAACCCATAGTGTATCCCTCCTATGTTCTTCTCAAAAGCTGTGCAAAGTGTTAGTTTGCTATTCTCCTCATAGGTTTCATCTCCAAAGGAGGTTGTTACCCTAGTTCTTTCCCGTGTGAATCCACCTATTGTACAGCACATTTCTGTTAACTATGAGACTGCAAGTTACACTTACGCTCAGTTGGCTGCACTGAAGGGTGATGCACTATCCTTAACAGATATATTTTTTTTAAAGATGGCAACTGTTTGTAAATAGATGCAACAAGAGACATGTTTGACAAATGTAATTAAATATAACCACTTCAAGCCTGATTCATTAAGGAGAGCAAAGAAAAAAAAAAGAGTAAATTTTCTCCTGGACAATCCATGTTACAATGCAAAGGGTGCAAATTAGTTTATTATTTTGCACATAAGGAAAATCCCGGCTGTTTTTTCATGTAGCGCACAAATAATTCATAGTTTGATTTTTACACTGAAATTTAAGGTTGATCTAGGACAACTATAAATCTGTCCCCACATTTTAAATTTACCTCCCCCTTAAATGCAACATGAATTTGCCAAGGTGCAAAGTTACTCCTTTTTTATGCTTTGCTTTGCTCAATAAATGAGGCTCTTCAGTTATAATCTTTAGATCAGCCTTAATATAGTCTGTGAGGTATTAATATAGATAGAGGCGGTTTCTGCCTGGTTCATGTTCATGGTTTGGCATGAATTATATTTTTACATCGTCTCTCCTGGCCATAGCCAATCTTCAGGGCTTAAAACCCTGTAGGACGTTGAGTGGCACCCAGGGCCGCCGAGAGGGGGGGGGAGCGGGTACATTTTACCCGGGCCCGGCCATGCCAGGGGGCCCGGGCCGGGCCCTTGCTGCTATTTTTTGTCATTTTTTTTTTTTATTTTATTTTTTTGTATTTTGCGTATTTTTATTTTTTTAAAAAAAAAATTCCCGCGGGGTAGGGGGAGGGGGGGGGGGCGTTGGTGGGGGGAGCTATAATAAATAAAAAAAAAAAAAAAAATCAATACTCACGTGACCGCGGCGCCGCGTCCCTCCTCTCCTGTCTTCTCCATTCACACTGACTGTCGGGCGTGACGTCATCAAGTCACGCCCGGCAGTCAGTCAGTGAGGAGCGCCGCAGCCTGACAAGACCAAAGAAGAAGAAAGAAGAGAAGACAGAAGAGAAGAGAAGAAAAGAAAGAAGCTGACAAAAGGTAAGGAAAGAAACTGAGAGGCACAGAGGAGGAAAAGAGAGGGACAGAGGAGGAAAAGAGAGGCACAGAGGAGGAAAAGAGAGGCACAGAGGAGGAAAAGAGAGGCACAGAGGAGGAAAAGAGAGGCACAGGGGAGGAAAAGAGAGGCACAGAGGAGGAAAAGAGAGGCACAGAGGAGGAAAAGAGGGGCACAGAGGAGGAAAAGAGAGGCACAGAGGAGGAAAAGAGGGGCACAGAGGAGGAAAAGAGGGGCACAGAGGAGGAAAAGAGGGGCACAGAGGAGGAAAAGAGAGGCACAGAGGAGGAAAAGGGGGCACAGAGGAGGAAAAGAGAGGCACAGAGGAGGAAAAGAGAGGCACAGAGGAGGAAAAGAGAGGCACAGAGGAGGAAAAGAGAGGCACAGAGGAGGAAAAGAGGGGCACAGAGGAGGAAAAGAGGGGCACAGAGGAGGAAAAGAGGGGCACAGAGGAGGAAAAGAGGGGCACAGAGGAGGAAAAGAGAGGCACAGAGGAGGAAAAGAGGGGCAGAGAGGCACAGAGGAGGAAAAGAGGGGCAGAGAGGCACAGAGGAGGAAAAGAGGGGCAGAGAGGCACAGAGGAGGAAAAGAGGGGCAGAGAGGCACAGAGGAGGAAAAGAGGGGCAGAGAGGCACAGAGGAGGAAAACAGCGGCAGAGAGGCACAGAGTTATAAAAAAAAGGGGCAAAGAGGCACAGAGTGAATAAAAAGGGGGGAAAGCAGCATGGAGGGCGCAGTGTAGTTGTGATGGGGCTTGTTGCAATGTAGTGTGTGTGCGGTAGGTGGTGGCTAATTAATGGGCGCTATTTTGTTTGTAGGGTGATGGTGAGGCAATTTAATAGTGGGGATTATTAATTTAAGATGGGGTGATTTGGGGCCTATTGAATGTGGAGGTGAGTTTGGGGAGGATGAGGTCTATTTATTAAATGTGACTATGAATTATTTAATGGCAGTGATGGTTGCGGGAAATAGGTATTGCTAGGCTGTTTGCATGACGGGAAATAGGTTTATTTATTACATGTGAATTCTATTATTTTAATGTTGGGGCTGGAGGAAGGCCTAATTATTAATCGTGGGTGCTATTGATTTAACGCTGCGTCTGACTGAAATTTTCTAAATGTAGCCATTTTTTTCCCAAATAGGTCCTTCTACATTCCAAGATCCAGGCAAGCCACAACTAAAGAAACCAGCAGCCTCGGGTGGAGAAAGTGAGAAGAACAGGTAGGACAGAGCAGCATAGTGTGTGAAATGTTGTGATTCTAGTAGGGACAATGCCAATGTTTGGTGAGCCCAGTGGGCGCAGGCCAAGACTGAACTGTTTGTGTACACACTGCATTCTTTGTATACTACACTGTGGTGCTGGATGTCTTAAAAGTCAGGAGTGCTTGGACATATGTGACGCTGTGGTGAATTCAGGACCTAGTGATTTTGATGTGCTAGCTATGCGCCCAACGGTGCATTGCCACGGCCCCAAATGTATGACCACATTCCCGAAAATTTTTGCACCGTCGTTAGGCTAGCCACGCCCAATGGCGCATTGACACGCCCCTGAATGTATGACCAAACCCGCGTCGTGTTTTTTGCGCCGCCGTTAGGCGGCGCAAAAATTTTTTAGGGCTTACTCAACTATGGGGGGGCCCCATGAGTTTGTTGTACCCGGGCCCTGAATTCCTCTTGGCAGCCCTGGTGGCACCCGGCCAGTCAACACGAATAATACATTTGCATTCAAGGCTTTTCAAAGCTGTGCACGAAATGTGCATTACCTGCAGAGACAGAGGTGATGTTCTCGCAAACTGAGGGTTCCCTGGACACGGACACCCCGCCAATTTTGGAGGGGAAGTGGGGTTCAATAGCTAAAACATTTAGCTGGATGCCTTCATTAAACCCTGCACCAAAAGAGAAGCTCACTCAGGTATTTTCACACACCAACGGCCTCATGTACGACCTTAGACTGCTTCAGGGACGAGATAAACAATTTCACTGTGATGCAGAACTATAATAATTAATAATGCTTAAGGGTCATTAAGTGGAGCTTTTGTTTCTCACTGAACTAGGAAATCAAACTGACAGTCCCAGGGAAAACATGTGCTAAAACCTTTATTTTCGGTTATGAGTATTTATGCCTTACCATTTGATACAGCGATTAATCATTAATCATCCGCTTGGTGCATGCAGCATGGTACAAGCTAGAGTGGTATATCTGAGCAAAGACTATCAATGTCTTTAGGTGAGACTATGAGCAGGGGGGGGGGGGAGGGGGTTCACCAAAAAGACAGAAATACCATTTAGTTTACCTTTATTTAGCTATACACCATATAGAGATAAGCCACAGATCTCTTATTCGTGGTCATATACATGTTTATTAGTGGAGTGGTTGCAACAGTGCCCCTACTGGTACAGTAAGCAAATTGCAGAATGCTCAACCTTTTGAATCAATAACTTTTCAATGACGTATATCCGAGACATGATAGTGTCCCCATTTTAATCAGCTTCAGTAAGCAGAGTCTTTTTATTACTTTGATCATATAGATTTGCATTAATGAAACATTGATTAAAGAAGCTTTAAGTGCCTCGTTAAGGTCACAGGTTCCAAGGGCTACTGATTGGCTACTTTCTCCTAAATATTGGTTCAGCCAATCAATGCAGACAACATTGGCACTTTATATTCCTAGCGAAATTGGTCTACCTAGTCCTATCTCCTATCTGTATTATTCATGCCACTTACTTGAGAATTCAAATGGCTACACTTAGAAATGATGTTAAGAAAAATTCCATTGTGTGTACAGCTCTTACGAGACCAATTATGTTCAATAAAAAAAATAAAAAAAAAGGTTTCAGTCATAATAATTAGCGGTAATGAGTAAAATAGATCAAAGAAAGAATTAATAATAATTGTTGTAACCTTTATGAGTGGATGTGTTTGATCTCACTTGCTGTGGGAACGGTTGTGTCCTTTTTATAAGGGAAATAGCTTAAAAATAGAATGTGAAACAGTTGTGCATTGACGTATTTATCATCATCATCAGCAGCTATTTATATAGCACCACTAATTCCGCAGCGCTGTACAGAGAACTCACTCACATCAGTCCCTGCCCTATTGGAGCTTACAGTCTAAATTCCCTAATATACACACACACACACACAGACAGATAGAGAGACTAGGGTCAATTTTGATAGCAGCCAATTAACCTACCAGAGTGTGGGAGGAAACCGGAGCACCCAGAGGAAACCCACGCAAACACGGAGAGAACATACAAACTCCACACAGATAAGGCCATGGTCGGGAATTGAACTCATGACCCCAGTGCTGTAAGGCAGAAGTGCTAACCAGTAAGCCGGGGCTCAGCTAGAGCTGGGTGCATTTGTACAGTGGACGTACGTAGGAAAAGACACAGGCACACAAAAAAAGGCGTAATTACGTGATTACGTTCAATCTCAAGATGCATCTAGTTCTAAAACAGCAGTATTTGTGCCAAACTTAGCTTAGGCATACAAGTGGGTATACTTACGCCCCTTCGATAACATAGAGACAGCGCTAGCATTATATGCTAGAGTGGCATTATCCTATTTGTACACCATATAATATAATAAAGAGAGAACAGTGTCTGGATATTTATTAATAAATTTTAAAGTTGCAGTTTCCATCTAAAATATAATTAAATACAAACATCTCCATCTGTTATTTACCCCTTAAAATCAAAATATTAATTGAGTAGCGCCAATAGACTGCTGCGACTTGATATAATATAGTCACAAAGCCAATGATCAGCTGAAAGGGTCTTTAAACTGTCAGCCAATCAGAAGCAGCTGGGCGGCACTGCTGATAGGCATTATCATCACTGTGTATCCTTACAAGATCCCTTGAGTACCCGCGAAAGGTATTTAAGAGATACGCCTCCTAAAAGGACTATCTTGGGTGCGTCTAATTGTGTCGCAATTACGTGAAAAGGTCTTTACTGACGCCAGCCCCTGTTCCCTCTTTCCAGGTGTAAGGGAGTATAAGTCAACAATAATTAGATATAGATGTATGTGTGTGCATTTCTTGTATGCATGCGCATTGCAGAAATCCATATCTCGCGTAAATAAAAAAAATAGTTATTTATAAATGATTTACAGACGTTTTCCCAGCCAAAGGGGAGGAGGGGAGTGGAGTGAAGGCTATCCTAGTGTAGTATGGAGAAGATTTTTGCAGAGCAGAAATGAGAACTTATTCTGCATAGCCAGATTACTGTCATGAGAAAAGAGAGGAGAGTGGGTGTTCCTTGCCATGCCTGGCCATTCCCAGGCCGCAGACCCACGTTCAGAGTTGTCAGAGATCCGTCTGTAGTAAATTTGCGTCGGTCGGTTGTAGTGTGCGGGTGTTTCAATGTTTTATGGGAATGTTTTATGGAATGCCGTAATTAAAGCAACACTCCCAACTAAAATATGTATGTATTTTTTTCTTTAAATAACAAGTTAAGTACCCTTTAAGCATGCATCTAATCTTTCTTATCTGTCTTCCTACAAATCACTATCTCCTTTTCAAAAGCTTTCTGGTTGGCAAACAAAAATGGCTGCCAGACACAGTTAGCCTGCTACGCAGACACAGGCTCACAGCTCTCAGCACATCATGTGATAGCAGAGGGGGAGAGGACGAAGATGTCACAGTGCAGGCAGAGCTCAGAGGACCATTCAAAGCCTCTCTTCTCACTACATCAAGTGCATGTGACTGTGGTTGCCATGGTAGTCCAGAATTATAAATCATTAATAGCAGCCTGATGATAAAAACAAGGGAAAATAGTAAATACTAACATTCTCCTGCCACACTGATTGATGTTACAAAAGACATCATTTTCTCTCCACTTTCAGACAAAAGTGATACCAAGCAATATTTTGAACTGACATTTTACTTTTGTCCTTGAAGATTGCAATCACATAAAATGTTGTGCAAAGGTTCTGCACAGACCCCCTCCATAAATTGGAAGGGGGTTGTGCCACTGTGTATTCGCCCGGCAGGAGAATAGGTGTAGTTGCGCAAAATCAAATGGGTTGAGTCTCCGCATTATTCCAATTTGTCACTGAGTCCCGCGGGATCACTTCAACAGGCCAGAAATGTTTGATAGCATAAGGTAGAGAGAGATCTTATCCTCAGAAGCAAATTAAATAAGCCGCTATCATCTTAAGTCTTTGTATTGAGTTAGGCGGAAGAGTCTCTCGGTACACTCAGTCAGTGTATAAATGTTACTTGTAACTTTTAAAGAACCGAGAGAGATCGTCTTCAATACCCACCAGGTACAAACATTGCCCCCTTCCTTTGGAGTAAGTGGATTTCTTGTTTTCCAAGACCTACAGAACTATTCCTGCACCACATAAAACAGACCTTCTTCTCCAAGTCAAAAAGGATTAGAGTGTTAATACATGTGAATAAAATTCAAATCTGCATTTGTTCAGCTGTTTTTCTCACAGTAATGTATTTTGGTTTTTCTGCCACCAGTCAATTTACACTGAGATCATGCTCTTCCCTAGATAAGCACATTGACTTTAAAATAAAGTGCATTCCAACAGCTGGAGCACAGATACTGGAACAGACAGGGACATGGTACTGAATAATAATTAAATCCATTTTTACAATCCGTCACCCTTTCCTTTCTTCTACTGTAGGTGCTACAGTAATAAATCTGACAGGGATGATTCGCTAGAAGATGGTGAAAACAGCGTGGGGGAAATTGTCAAAAAACATTCAGATCTAATGAGTGCGAGTTTGGTAGGGGGTTGTCCACGTGACCGTGAGAGAGCCACGTTAACTAAAAGCATGGACAGATCCTTGTACTTTGTCCTGCCCTTGAACGGAGCATTGGAAGCATGTTCTCAAAGCCTCCATGCAGCATAGTGTACAGTGCACTTAATGATGGTCCTTATAGAACTCCACTTGGCGAAGGTTAATGCTTTTGAATACGACGGGCAATGTCAAAGTTGTTGCAAAGAAAACACTTGTCAGAAAGTGTGTGTGTACAGGTTAATTCACTTACATGAATTTTTGGACTACCAGCGTTAAAGCATGTCAGCTCTTACGAGCAGGTGGCTCTCTCCTAGCTGTAAATTTTTCGTGCTGCGGGTTTGAAAAAGTGGAGATGTTGCCTATAGCAACCAATCAGATTCCAGTTATCATTTATTTAGTACATTCTGCAGAATGACAGCTAGAATGTGATTGGTTGCTATAGGCAACATTTCCACTTTTTCAAACAGGCAGCTTGATAAAATTAGCCCCTGGTGTTTTCTTTACGCAATTATGCAACTTTGCAGGCTGCAGTTATGTCAATTGTGATGTTTGTAGTTATGTAATTATGTTGTTTGTTCAAACCCCCTGTGCACAACGTTGCGGACTGGTTGTGGTACCATAAAAGTAAAAGAAAATAATAGGCTTTAACAACGCACAATAAATACAATAAGATTAATGCCCGTTTGTATGATGTCTTCAAGTGGAACTAAACCAAAGAACTTATATTAAAGGGATTGTAACCTCAAAATGTGTTTTTGCCTAATTGCACCTAGCACAGGTAAATGTATATGCCAGACTAGTGATGTAGAACCTGATATATTTCAGCAAGTTCAGTCCTTCAGCCTCCAAAACGGCCACGCGTTACCCTTAATTTCAAAACTTCCGCACCCCAACATCGCTCATCCTAAAATGCACCCGCATGCTCCAAAATCCCGACACATGCCAATCAGATCTGCCGCTTGGTCCAAAATTAGACCACATGTACTCAAATCCGCACAAAATGCTCAGCGAGACTATAGCGGTCCACGTGACACCTAGTGCCCCCCACTGTGCTACACAATGTATATAATTAGACATCATCTGTATGCTTTTAGAAGGCCAAAGAAATCCTAGTTGACCTTGAATAACCTTATATCTTATAGTACAGGGAATAATGCACGAGAGCTAAAAGCTAAGAAACCTAATCGGTTGCTATGGGTCACAGCAAATCTTTGTTCTTTATACTATGCTATTAAATAAAGCCCATTAACTATATTCCACATCAACTTTATCACACAGACATACTGTAATCCAGCCTTTAGAAAGCCTTTCTTGATGCAATTTATATTTTTGATTTGTTTTCTTGTGGAATCCCAATTCCTGCCTTTATTACAAGTTTGGGATTAGGTCTGGTTAATGGAACCTTCGAGAAAACCTTTCCATTCTTGGCACCAACGCCTCAAGCCATAAAACAATGTTTCTTATTCTGCTAAGCTGCCACCCAATTCTGTTTTGTTTTTTTTGATATTCAGCTTTTAATTCCAATTTTATAGCATCCGGTTTATTTATGCTTTTAATCAGAAATGTAATTAGCTATCAGATTGTTTTCTTTTTTTTTTTTTTTCCTTCTCCCATACATCGCTGCCGAGCCCGTTATCACTTTTGGCAGGATTTTCATAATTAACTTTTGTTAGATACTTGTGGGTGAAACCGACCCTTGTAGGAATACAGACTGGAGTATATCTTAAAGATATTTAAAATTTACATTTTGAAAACATCTGTAATTAAAATGTTATAGTACGTTTCAAAATGCATATGACAGCTTTCCACGGGAAAAAAATTACATTGCTTATTACGATCTCACCTTACAGTTCCATGAATCGCATTGATTATATATTGCGTAGAGGGTTAGCGAATATTACAGTGTCATATTTTTAATTGTGTCTGTGGGGTATATAATTTCTAAACTGTGGGTTTGAAAAAGTGTAGCAAGCAATCTGATTCTAGCTGTCATTTTGTAGAATGTATTAAATAAATGCTAACTGGAATCTGATTGGTTGCTATGGGCAACATCTCCACTTTTTCAAACCCGCAATTTAGTAAATATACCCCTGTGTGTGTGTTTTCCAGTGTTGCAATCCTTGCTCTAAAGTGATGTGGGCGAAGCAGTGTAAATTAGATGGTAACTAAGGTATTTGTGCTGGTAGAAAAACCTGGTCAATCTTACTCTCCCTTCAGCAAGTTGAACAACATTTCTAAAAAAAATACTGTTGATGAAATTGCGCGTTATGTATTATAGGGGAAAGTTGTACAAATTAGTGTAATATTTTTTAAGGCAGGCAATGTGCAACATTAATGTTACACAAACCCAGAAAAAAACACAAAACACTGCACAGCTGCTACACAACCTGAGCTGGCAATTTTATATAACAAAAAACAATACACAAACAGGACACCGAACAGCGTAACGTGTTATTCAAACAACACGACCTCATGCAAGGATACATAAAGTGCGTACCAAATATTGACAATTCATAATGTGTATCTCATAATGTGTATCTCATAGTTATTATTATGATTACCATTTATTTATATAGCCCAACTAATTCCGGAGCGCTGTACAGAGAACTCACTCACATCAGTCCCTGCCCCATTGGAGCTTACAGTCTAAATTCCCTAATACACACACACACACACACACACACAGACTAGGGTCAATTTGTTAGCAGCCAATTAACCTACCAGTATGTTTTTGGAGTGTTGGAGGAAACCAGAGCACCCGGAGGAATCCCACGCAAACACGGGGAGAACATACAAACTCCTCACAGATAAGGCCATGGTCGGGAATTGAACTCACGACCCTAGTGCTGTAAGGCAGAACTGCTAACCACTAAGCCGCTGTTCTTTCAAGTCCATTCAATCTGGTCGGTCCTCTTCTTTTCATATGGAGACCAGGACAGTACACACAAATAGAACTGAGATAGGAAACGTTGCTATATAGTGTAGTAAAATCATATTTATAATACATATTTCAGAACTGAACATATCTCCCAACAGCCTTAAAAAATTCCCAAACGCATTTCATCTATTAAGTAAACTTCTAGGAACTGATTAATTAAGGAACGCCATCTGAACGTGACTTGTGGTTAAACAAAAAATCACACGCAGTTTGAGCGCACACCCGCCCGTATTCACGTACAAGCGGATCTGAAGAAAAGATTCTAGATGAATATGGGTATAAGTGTGCTCTGCCTGTACGGCACTTGCCATATGCAGACAGAAAAAAAAAAATTAAATACGTTAACACCTGTATTAACACAAATGGACTTACCTCATACTTGCCAACTCTCCCGGAAAGTCCGGGAGACACCCGAAATTCGGGTCAGTCTCTCAGACTCCCACAAGAGCTGGCATTTCTCCCACATCCCGAAATTCAGTTGTGTAAATTCACAGAGAATCGCATCATTTTGACCCCGCCCACGCAGCAAAACGGCATTTTCTCGTGGGGGCGGGGCCAAAAGTAGACATTTGTGATGCCCCGCCCCCTCCAACGATTGGCCCCGCCCCTCTCCTGGGTGCCTCTTACTGAAAGTAGGCAAGTATGACTTACCTTCTTTAATATATCAGGCCCCTAGTATCGTATACCACTCACAAACACTTCCAAACCCTGCCCTCCAATATATGGGATTAAATGTTGTGAAATGGAAATATCATAGTGAAAAGTCCAACAACAGTATGCAGAAGTGTCTCCTGTGTATGTAAAATTTGCCAACTTTATCATCTTATAATTCAATCTTTATTAAAATTGGTGTATTGGAAATGTACATCTGAGACTGGTGTAATCCCTGAAATTCAAACATTTTTATTATTATTTTTTTATCTTGATTTGTTACTATAATGTTTGAATGTTGTTTATATTTGCAGACGTTTGCATTACTGTTTACAGATCTCTGAGCACAATTTCAATAAAACGTAAGTTAAAAGAAACACTAAGAAATGCTATTTTTGCAGGGAAAATGCTTCCTTGCTGCTTTTCCCAGCGTGCTGTGGTATCCAAACATGCAGGATTATCGCACCGTATTTCATCGTTAGGCAAGCTAAAAATAGGGACCTGGAGTATTATTTATTCTAATGAAGAGAACAGGCACTTCAGAAAATTCTAAATTGTACAGTAGCTGTGAAAGGAAACTTGCTGGTATAATAATACCAGTTTATAAACAGAACGGCGGAACTCAGTGAATTAACTAACTCAATATATGTACGTTGCTAAAATATTTATATATAGCCATGTAGCAGACATATCAAAGTGACCCATGTACAGCACATTATACATCTTCATAAACAACACATTGTACAGACTCAAGTACAGCACATTAAACAGCCTCACATAGTACATTACACAGCCTCACATAGTACATTACACAGCCTCACATAGTACATTACACAGTCTCACATAGTACATTACACAGCCTCACATAGCACATTACACAGCCTCACGTAGCACATTACACAGCCTCACATAGTACATTACACAGCCTCACGTAGTACATTACACAGCCTCACATAGTACATTACACAGCCTCACATAGTACATTACACAGCCTCACATAGTACATTACACAGTCTCACATAGTACATTACACAGCCTCACATAGCACATTACACAGCCTCACGTAGCACATTACACAGCCTCACATAGTACATTACACAGCCTCACGTAGCACATTACACAGCCTCACATAGTACATTACACAGCCTCACATAGCACATTACACAGCCTCACATAGCACATTACACAGCCTCACATAGCACATTACACAGCCTCACATAGTACATTACACAGTCTCACATAGTACATTACACAGCCTCACATAGCACATTACACAGCCTCACATAGTACATTACACAGCCTCACATAGTACATTACACAGCCTCACATAGTACATTACACAGCCTCACGTAGCACATTACACAGCCTCACATAGTACATTACACAGCCTCACATAGTACATTACACAGTCTCACATAGCACATTACACAGCCTCACGTAGTACATTACACAGTCTCACATAGTACATTACACAGCCTCACATAGTACATTACACAGCCTCACATAGCACATTACACAGCCTCACATAGTACATTACACAGCCTCACAAAGAACATTACACAGCCTCACATAGAACATTACACAGCCTCACATAGTACATTACACAGCCTCATATAGTACATTACACAGCCTCACATAGTACATTACACAGCCTCACATAGTACATTACACAGCCTCACATAGCACATTACACAGCCTCACATAGCACATTACACAGCCTCACATAGCACATTACACAGCCTCACATAGTACATTACACAGCCTCACATAGTACATTACACAGTCTCACATAGTACATTAAACAGCCTCACATAGTACATTACACAGCCTCACATAGTACATTACACAGTCTCACATAGTACATTACACAGCCTCACATAGTACATTACACAGTCTCACGTAGTACATTACACAGCCTCACGTAGTACATTACACAGCCTCACGTAGTACATTACACAGCCTCACAAAGAACATTACACAGCCTCACATAGTACATTACACAGCCTCACATAGTACATTACACAGCCTCACATAGTACATTACACAGCCTCACATAGTACATTACAGTCTCACATAGTACATTACACAGCCTCACATAGTACATTACACAGCCTCACATAGTACATTACACAGTCTCACATAGTACATTAAACAGCCTCACATAGTACATTACACAGCCTCACATAGTACATTACACAGCCTCACATAGTACATTACAGTCTCACATAGTACATTACACAGCCTCACATAGAACATTACACAGCCTCACATAGTACATTACACAGCCTCACATAGTACATTACACAGTCTCACATAGTACATTACACAGCCTCACATAGTACATTACACAGTCTCACATAGTACATTACACAGCCTCACATAGTACATTACACAGTCTCACATAGCACATTACACAGCCTCACGTAGTACATTACACAGCCTCACGTAGTACATTACACAGCCTCACAAAGAACATTACACAGCCTCACATAGCACATTACACAGCCTCACATAGTACATTACACAGCCTCACAAAGAACATTACACAGCCTCACAAAGAACATTACACAGCCTCACATAGCACATTACACAGCCTCACATAGCACATTACACAGCCTCACATAGTACATTACACAGCCTCACATAGTACATTACACAGCCTCACATAGTACATTACACAGTCTCACATAGTACATTAAACAGCCTCACATAGTACATTACACAGCCTCACATAGTACATTACACAGTCTCACATAGTACATTAAACAGCCTCACATAGTACATTACACAGTCTCACATAGTACATTACACAGCCTCACGTAGTACATTACACAGCCTCACGTAGTACATTACACAGCCTCACATAGTACATTACACAGCCTCACGTAGCACATTACACAGCCTCACAAAAAACATTACACAGCCTCACATAGTACATTACACAGTCTCACATAGTACATTACACAGCCTCACATAGTACATTACACAGCCTCACATAGTACATTACACAGCCTCACATAGTACATTACACAGTCTCACATAGTACATTACACAGCCTCACAAAGAACATTACACAGCCTCACATAGTACATTACACAGTCTCACATAGTACATTACACAGTCTCACATAGTACATTACACAGCCTCACAAAGAACATTACACAGCCTCACATAGTACATTACACAGTCTCACATAGTACATTACACAGTCTCACATAGTACATTACACAGCCTCACATAGTACATTACACAGCCTCACATAGTACATTACACAGCCTCACATAGTACATTACACAGCCTCACATAGTACAATACACAGTCTCACATAGTACATTACAGTCTCACATAGTACATTACACAGTCTCACATAGAACATTACACAGCCTCACATAGTACATTACACAGCCTCACATAGTACATTACACAGCCTCACATAGTACATTACACAGCCTCACATAGTACATTACACAGCCTCACATAGTACATTACACAGCCTCACATAGTACATTACACAGTCTCACATAGAACATTACACAGCCTCACATAGTACATTACACAGCCTCACATAGCACATTACACAGCCTCACATAGTACATTACACAGCCTCACGTAGCACATTACACAGCATCACGTAGCACATTACACAGCCTAACGTAGCACATTACACAGCCTCACGTAGTACATTACACAGCCTCACATAGTACATTACACAGCCTCACATAGCACAGTACACAGCCTCACATAGTACATTACACAGCCTCACATAGTACATTACACAGCCTCACATAGCACATTACACAGCCTCACATAGCACATTACACAGCCTCACATAGTACAATACACAGCCTCACGTAGTACATTACACAGCCTCACGTAGTACATTACACAGCCTCACATAGTACATTACACAGTCTCACATAGCACATTACACAGCCTCACATAGTACATTACACAGCCTCACGTAGTACATTACAGAGCCTCACATAGTACATTACACAGCCTCACATAGTACATTACACAGCCTCACGTAGTACATTACAGAGCCTCCCATAGTACATTACACAGCCTCACATAGCACATTACACAGCCTGATGTACATTTGTCTTTGGTGATACAGCAATGGTTTCCCAATACTAAACACCAATTGGCTTTTACACTGTAGGAAAAACAGCTGCAGTTAATTAACCAATAAAATTGCAAGTTGATTACTATTTATTTCTATGGCATGACTCAGACCAGAGCATTTTTTTTTACAATAACGGAGCTTGCTGGGGTGCTGAACTCTGCCCACTAAAATTAGCCCATCCATATCTCTGTGTTCTTTGCAACTTGTTTGAATCTATAGGTCATATTGTGCAGAGAACTGCTGGCAACTTGCGGCAAGGCAGCGGCACCGTAGCAAAAAACAAACATTATGTGATATCACTGTGACAAACTCACTACAGTAATCTGCGTTCACTACTATCAAAGTCAATTTAAAGTCTGTTCTCCTTTTTCATTCAAGGAACTAAGAAAAAACGTTATTATAAGAGTACAACAATTGCACGTGTGTTCCAACCAGCAGGAGTGAAAATGCAGCTGTATAATTGTATATATTTTTCTATTACAGCTGCTAATTTCATAGTGTTTTACTGTAGTGAATGAATATCTGACTTTTGTATGACAAAGGGAAAATGTGATAGTTCTTTAAAGCAGTTCTTTGATTCACTAATTCTCCCCGGCTCATTTGTAAAATTCATTCATTTGCCCAGCAGTTTATCTAGAAATAGGATTAGACTCTTTGCCGTTTCTTTCCTGAACGCATTCATTAACCTTGGAAAGAATGCGTTGATCAAAGTCTATATAGATTTTCTTTTCTTTTAAAACAAATCAGTTCATGTAAAAATGTAAAGAACCTAAAATATTCCGCTCTTTGAATAATGTTTGTCAGGACGGAAACACAAAAGGTGTACCTTGAGGCTTGTACAGTTCTGATTAAATATTTCAATTACTTCACAAAAGTTCCACAATCTAAGAGAAATGAACTCTTAATTATTGCCATAAATTTCTTTAGAAGGAGATCAAGCAGGCTACAGACAGGTAACGTGACAAGGCTTTGTGAATTGGAAGCTAAGGGAACATACTACAGTTATTTTAATGGGATTTTGATTGGTTAAAAAATAAAATCTGTAACAATGATTCCACGAGTGATTGAACAGTTGCAGGAATTACTTTTGCGGAGTGCCACAGACTACCACTAACAGGGAATTTGTGATCTTCAAAGGTGAGGGGTGATTGGTGATCTATAGTAACATATGTTGAGTTTCTTCTTTACAGAAGTCCCATTAACACAATTTTCTTTCTCTTTTACAATCCACAGACCTCCACACATTCATAATGGCAAAGAGGGACAGGACATTTGTTAGAAAAAAAAAAGACACGACTTTGAGCATTTATAGATAGGTAAACATCTTCTGGCGTTCCCGCTGCTGTGAAACTCACAGGGGTATTCCATGCCCTTAAGCTGCCATAGGTGGCATTTAAGTGCTGCTTCTGCCACCCAAGGAGAAGCAGCCTCCTTCCTCTGTCTTAGTCATCACGCTTACTGATTGCAGGAGAAGTCCAATGTGGCATTAATCACATGCGCTCATTACATTGGCAGCGCAGTGTATGGCAGTGCAAGTGGAGGTAATGGGGGAGGCAGAGGAACCTCAGATGCCCGCCATCACAGTGTATGGTACCACACGGCACTGCCTCCTGTAATCGGTGAGTGTGGTTACTGGGGAGAGGAGCTGCTGAGGGCCCAGAGGAGAAACGTGAGTCTTATCCCCGCCACCCCTAGTATAGTTCCATCCAAAATGAAATTCTCAGCTTGTCGGGGAGCAGGAACTTGGAGAGACAGAGTTTGCCTACAAATTTGCTATTCTGCACGTCAAACACAATTATAATTAGACCAGATAAAGAGTTTTCTTTAAGATGAATAATATTTTGAACCATGATTGTTGTTTTTCTTTTTTTTTGCAAGAACTCTTTTACAGGAATCCTTTCAAAGGAACTTAAAGGAAAACATAAACCAGTGGTGAAACGCGTTTCGCCGCAGAGTTCAATTCGGGCTTCCCAGGCCATCACAGTCGTACTGAAAGCCAAAATGGGGATCCACTGTGCCTGCGCTATTCCCCGCCCATGTGCAGGAGACATACATTGCTGCTCGTCCCCCAATTTAGCTAAGACTCCGTAGCAGCCACATGGGCTGCCAGAGTGATAGTTACACCCTTGCTTACACGCAATGACGGTTCTTTACATGTGCCAACATGATCCATTCAACTCATATCGAATGGGGAGCAGCTAGCATGGAAATCTAAATTATTTATACTTTATTTAAGCAAAATTTTTATCTTCCTAAGGGGCAATCAGGAGAAAATGCTCATTTCGGCAGTCACTTAACTAAAGAGTGTGATGTTGTATTTAAGAAACAAGGTAGAGCAGACTGTTCTAACACAGGATGATAGGTTGGGCGGTGGCACCAAGAGCAGTTTATCAGCAGTTGTGCAACTACATCTCAACAGTGACTAAATAATACAATAAGAATTAATTGTTCAATATGTAAAAGTCTTTTCATATGGTTATATTAGGCATACCCAGGATCAATGCATACAGTATATTCACTTTTTTTTCGATTCAACGATTCAAATCAGATTGTATGTTTTTATTGTGGGATTTTATAAAAAAGGAAATTCTATAAAGAATTCTAAAAAATTCTATAAAAAAGGAAAGTCAGACACAACAAATGAATAGCTTAAATACAACATGATAAATATTGAATGTTATCCTCATTGTGTTTATATATTTTAATTATTTTATTTTAATTTGCCCTCAATCCTGTTAAATATTACTATCCACTATCCATGTGCTATTTGTATATATATTTTTCTTCACAAATAAACATATGATTCTTTCCTTTGCTATAAAAGAAGAATGAAAAAAAACTTCAGAAACTTTTAATTGCCAGTGGAAGAGAATATTTTGTTTTACTGATATATTAATTAGTCATAAATCTGATTTCAATGTAAATCCTGCTGTTAGGAATAGAACACGCTCAAACACAATGAAAGCAATCATCTTTTTTCTAATTAGCTCCACAACTAGGAACAATTTATCTCCAAGGCTTAAAGTCTCCACTAACCTTAAATAGGATTATCCATCACAAGTGAAGTTTATGTGATAAGCAATCTTCTTAAAAAAAAAGAAAAAGATTTTTTCCAGTGATAACTTTTGTGGTCATTTGTTAACAATAGTTGAATTGCTGGATCAAGGTACGGACAATATTTCTGCTTACAGAGCAAGGATAGGTAATGGAAACAAGGGAGATGGCTCCTAAAAATGATTGTATCAGTGGGATATAACAAAAGTGGGCCACCGTACTTTCTTAAGGTTCACCTGGGGGGAAGTGGTGAGAATTATTTAATGAGTATATACATATATATATATATATATATATATATATATATCTATATATATATATATATATATATATATATATATATATACATACACTGTATATGATTTGTCTACACATGCCTAAAAAATCATCACAAGTAACCAATTTACAGTATAAACTATAGACTGTTTATTTTTGAACCAGTCAGAAAGATTTGTGAATCAGTTGCTCGAAAATAGAATTATTGGTTCAATATTATGACTTTTTCTGTTTATTAAACCCTGGAGGGAGATTTGCTCTTTTCTATTAAAACAAGGCATAATCACATCTGCATAATATAACATATAGTAGATGTTTCACTGATTGATGGTTATAGGAATTTCACATAGTTTTGGCAAATAAAAATGTATATCTTCAGAGCCTCTGGAAGGAGCAACATTGGTGCCCATGGCTGTATCGCAATATCATCATCACCATTATCATGATATTTATATTGCGCCACTAATTCCGCAGCGCTGTACAGAGAACTCATTCACATCAGTCCCTACCCCGTTGGAGCTTACAGTCTAAATTCCTTAACACACACACACACACACAGACAGACACAGACTAGGGTCAATTTGATAGTAGCCAATTAACCTACTAGTATGTTTTTGGAGTGTGGGAGGAAACCGGAGCACCTGGAGGAAACCCATACAAACTCCACACAGATAAGGCCATGGTCGGGAATCAAACTCATGACCCCAGTGCTGTAAGGCAGAAGTGCTAACCACTAAGCCACCGTGCTGCCCACCGTATCTGCAATAGATGGGTTAAAACAGACATGGAAGGGTTTACCAAAAATGATACAGTGCTACCATTATAATGCACAATTATAACAATCTGTTTGCGTATGTTCATGTGTGTTTGTGGTCATTATCTGGAGAACTTTCCCTATACAGCAGCAGACGTCATGGCAGTAATCTCATTGAAGAACACTGCAGTCAGGTTCCTATAACCACCTTTCGTGGAAAATACTGATAACAGAGAGCATTAACTTGCACTTATCTACATAACACATGAAAATAAAATGTCAAATATGTCCAGTTTCGTGAAGGGATGGACATTTTATATATATATATATATATATATATATATATATATATATATTCTGAAAATTATTGGAAGCTCTTTTAGAAAAGCTAACCTTCTACTTAAAGCTCATTGGTCCTTTAAGTGGAGGCTTCCTGGTCACATGACCAGCCGCTGCAAATTTCAATCCATCCACGGCCCATTCTGTAACGTAAGTGAATATGGCATTGTTTATAGCACATGGTGACAGCAATGACAGCTTAGTTTCCAATAAACAGCAACAGCTATAATTATTTGTGCACCATTTAGTTTGCCAGAACTTTAAATTGGATGTCAAAACTAGAAATCTTCTTGACTTTTTAAACTCAGAGGGAAAAAAAAATAACAACAAAAAAGCAATTTTTAATGATATAGTTTATGTTTTCATTGACTGTGGCTGATATTTCACTTTTTATATCTATAAATAAGCAAGTCGATTTCCCCGCAGAGAATCCAGTCCATAAAAATATGTATAAAATAGACATATTGTACACATAAAATTTAAGTTATCTGGATTTAAAATGTGAAAATCCTAGTTTATTAAACCATGACTGTCTTTGACATATTGCAGTTTTGCGTTTTACAGAATGCTTCCTATATGTGAAAAGATTCAGGGGTAGATGTATCAAACCTTCCATAAAGGAAAAGTGGAGGTGTTGGCCATAGCAACCAATAAGATACTAGCTATCATTTTTTAGAATGTAATGGATAAATGATAGCTGGAATCTGATTGGTTGCTATGGGCAACACCTCCACTTTTCCTTTTTTTTTAGAATGTTTGATACATCTACCACTCACTATTCTTTTTTTGATCTTCTTTAACACACTTTCCAGCAGGAGTAGCAAATCCTTGCAATGTGCAGTATTTGAGTTGAAATTTGTCAAAACATGCAACTATTTTAATAGTCAGTTTGAAGTCGATCAATTGAGCTCAATGAGCCATAATCATTTCAATGGCTTATACATTTCAATGGACGTTCCAGCATGTGTACTATCTACAGAAAGCCCAAAGAAGGAAATGAATGAGAATAGCTCTGGCAAATAAATAAATAATATTAAAAAAAAATGGGTAGTGATGCTTCCCCACATATTCTTCACCCAGACTTGGTGCTAGATAGCCTGCTTCCCTCTAAAGCAGGAGGGTGGGGTGTCCCCATCCCAAAGTGGAAACTTGTACCAGGCTAGGACAAGCTGAAACGGTCACAACCAGGGGTCGTATGGTGAGAACGTCCTAGTCTAGCTACCAGTCTACCTATCCTCCTAGGGACAGTCAGCCTTGAGTGGTGACCAAGAGGCTGAACCAGCCACTGTGCGGCCAGCACATGAGTTGGAACCAGTACACCAGCTAAGGTTTGTATTTTGTGAATACGTACAATGTTTCCTGTTGGGGGCACTAGGAAATCAGCATTGCTGGTGTTCCATTGTGGCGCTCATTAGCAGCCCAGGGAATTAAAGACCGTGAAGACAAAGATACTACACTGGAACAGCATATAGTTACTAAGCAGTATGGAAGCACTCCTGTGATGTAACAATGGTCATCAGCGCTGATAGCTCTCAGCTCTGTATAAAGTTTGAGCCCCGTGTCTTTATAGAGCTTGTGACTCATATCAAGAGGACGCATTCTGCTCCTACCTGCGATCAGATCAGTCGGCAATAACTGGAGACAGAGTTAATACAGGATGTTGTGAATTAAGCACAATATGGTTAGAGAGACAATTGTACGTGCAACCCTTTCTCTGCCAGCGATAGTTATGGCTTGACTGGAAAAAGGTTTGTTGCCAGAAGCAACACAGAAAGGAAAGTTGCTCCATCAATTTATAGGTTAACAGCAGGTGCTTGAAAAGGTGGGGTTATCCTGAAGGGAGCAACTACAGAGAAACCCGCCCCACCCCCCCCCCAGCAACACTGCTATATCTACTTGTACATAAACATGCAGAACTCTCAGTTATACACATTTGCAGATGCATGATAAGCCACCCGCCACGTCACGGCGCTTCTGATAATAGGGTGGTCCTAACTCTAAACAATGAGAGTCCCTATTTTTGGGTCATACATATATGTGTTTTTAAATTTAGGTTCCTAAACATGTTTTACACTTTCATAAATGACCTTTAGTTAGTTTACTTAATTGTTAGAAAGCCTATTGAATCTATTGGTTACATTTCCTTTCTAAAAACACCTTTGGAATGAGGGGGGATTTGGGAGTCTGAGTTGCATAAATATGATAATAAGGGATAGATCTTCTTTCACTAGGCTCGCCATCCGGGCAGGAAAAATTGAATTTGTCTTGTTTTTGAGTGACAAGGTTGCCTTCAGTTAACCAATCACAGTACAGGCTGCTTCCTTCTCCAGGTTATTATAACAGCAGTGTAGTGTAGGAATTAAGAGGCAGCCAGAGGAGATTGGTCACTGGGTATAACCTATAGCCAATTACATCATGAGAATGCCTACAGCAGCACAGAATATTTCAGGAGATGACTGTGCTGATCATGTAGTAGCTGTGAACATGTGATTAGGTTAGGACATGGATGCATATGACAGAGGCAGTGACATGATGTGAGAAGGGGAATGGAGGCAACAGAAAGCCACAGACTGAGAGCTATATAGTGGAAAGAGGAGGGTCCCCCAGCAGCACAGAGTATATCAGGAGATGAGTGATGTGTTAGTGAGGACAGGGCTGCATGTGACAGGGGCAGTGACATGATGTGAGGAGGGGAATGGCGGCAGCAGGAAGCCACAGACTGAGAGTTATATAGTGGAAGGAGCAGGGTCCCCAGCAGCACAGAGTATATCAGGAGATGAGTGATGTGTTAGTGAGGACAGGGCTGCATGTGACAGGGGCAGTGACATGATGTGAGGAGGGGAATGGAGGCAGCAGGAAGCCACAGACTGAGAGTTATATAGTGGAAGGAGCAGGGTCCCCCAGCAGCACAGAGTATATCAGGAGATCAGTGATGTGTTAGTGAGGACAGGGCTGCATGTGACAGGGGCAGTGACATGATGTGAGGAGGGGAATGGAGGCAGCAGGAAGCCACAGACTGAGAGGTATATAGTGTAAGGAGCAGGGTCCCCAGCAGCACAGAGTATATCAGGAGATCAGTGATGTGTTAGTGAGGACAGGGCTGCATGTGACATGATGTGAGGAGGGGAATGGAGGCAGCAGGAAGCCACAGACTGAGAGTTATATAGTGGAAGGAGCAGGGTCCCCCAGCAGCACAGAGTATATCAGGAGATCAGTGATGTGTTAGTGAGGACAGGGCTGCATGTGACATGATGTGAGGAGGGGAATGGAGGCAGCAGGAAGCCACAGACTGAGAGTTATATAGTGGAAGGAGCAGGGTCCCCAGCAGCACAGAGTATATCAGGAGATGAGTGATGTGTTAGTGAGGACAGGGCTGCATGTGACATGATGTGAGGAGGGGAATGGGGGCAGCAGGAAGCCACAGACTGAGAGTTATATAGTGAAATAAGCAGGGTCCCCCAGCAGCACAGAGCTGACTGCTGCTTATGAGGGCAGGGTGTGTTGTTCACAGAAAATATAAACAGATGTCTAATTGGCTGCTATGAGATACAGAGCATTTTCTGCACAGTAACTTATGCACCAGTTGTTATTGAGCTGAGCAGAGCTGTTGCTGTGATAAGAGCAGGTATATTCAGCTATGGGAAAACACGGCCCCAGCTTTGACCACAATATGTTTGGAAGAAATGAAGTGTGGTGACATCGCAGAACGATCACATTACCGTGACGTGCCAGAGAGGTCAAGACATTGTCTCAATCCTCTCCAGCAGAACGGGCAGCGCAGACTGTCCTCAACAAATGTCCTTGCTGTGTTCTCTTTTATCTATGGTAACAAAAATCAGCTTACAAGACATGCGACACCAGATATTGTTGTTTGATTGTTTTTCTTTATTGCTAATATTATGCAATAAAAATTGCAAAATAAAATGTGAACAAGTCCAAAAAGCACAAAGCCTGTCTGCTATGCCGCCGAATCCAATATACAAGTCCATCTAATATTGAAAGGAACTTTGTGACATCCAGGGATTCTTATGTACAATTTGTCATACTGGTAAAAGTGTATTTTTTTTTGTTATGACTGCAAGCTATTCCAATATTACTGTATACTGCCCTGTTTACCTCAAATACAAATATATTAATTAGTCATAAATCTGATTTCAATGTAAATCCTGCTGCCCCCCGCATCTATTTATGGCCAATAGATTATTGATTACTAAACAGGCCAAATAATAGGTACATCTCTCATTTATTGCTAGTTACGGGTTAGCAGAGGTGATCAAAATGTTTTCCAGGTTCCTACACAAATCAGCATTTTCAGTTCACAAAGGTGATGCCAAAAAGATTTTGAAACTAAATTTTATTTATAAATGTCACTTTTGGAAAAAAAAAAATTCTATTTACAAAAAAGTAAAATCAATTATTAATTACTTTAGAAAATTGGACTAGTGGTGCCAAACAGCATGTTGTCTTGCTACCTTGAGAGATGTGTTCATGTGTGTGTGTGTAAGGAAAAGTGGAGGTGTTGCCCATAGCAACCGATCAGAGTCTAGCTATCATTTATCTAGTGCATTCCACAGAATGATAGAAAGAATCTTATTGGTCGTTATGGGCAACGCCTCCATTTTTCCTTTTAAGGAGGTGCCAGCGGTCATATAATTTAATAAGCTCCCTGCTGTCCGTGGACACCACAGAGAGGAGAAGGGCCCTGAAGCAGCACAGGAGGTAGTTACATAGGGCCCGGCCGCTGTCCCTGTCTGCATTTCACCCCTGTACCTTGAATACTATTTGGTACATCAGTGCACCTGCTTTATGTGGTCACTGTCTGTAAGGTTTATTCTGCAGAATGTAGTGAAAGCTTCTGTCAGATAATCAATAAACCAGTGGCACACCCCAATCTATAATTTATCTGTTCCAAAAGCAGAATGTGACAAGGGACTGAAAATACCTGGTTCAGGCTACGCAGCAATGTGTTGACCTAAATGCTGCAGATATTGTAGTCTACTTATGCTGTGAGTTGATTTGCCTTTTAATTAAATTTAAATTGATCTAGGAGCCTTGGCCGTTACTTCTCAATACTTGTACTATTTTAAGAAAGCTGAATGTGCTCAATTAATACAGCGCAACCTACTGTCAATAGAAACTTACAGTGAAAAATAACACATCGCCGTCTCCTGAAAAGAGAAAATTCAATTATCTGTACGTGGGCCACGGTACAAGTCATAATAACATCGGCTTGTTTTACCTGCCTTCCCCCTAATACAACAATTAAAAATGCATAGCTCTAATTTATACGAGCAAGATTACTGGCAAGGTTAGCGCACTGCCTGCAGTACCGTGTGCCTAACCTCATTTTCTGTACCAGTGGGGTAGAACATATGAAATGGAACAATTTGATTTCCTTCTCTATGCTACAGCCTACAGCTACTTGTCATTTTATTTAAGGTCACAATAAGGAGTTTCAGATAGTTGGGCCCCACACACACGGACAGGCATGAAAATGAGGCGATCAGAAAGCGTTGAGAGCGTAAGTAAGGCCTAGCAGACGCTCTCCGACACAAACATAACGCAGGTGAATAGCCGTGCACATGCACCCTTTCTAATAAGCGTTGGCGCTTTGCGTCAATATGGACGTTGCATGCAGCATTCGTCAACCTTAGCTTTTGGTAAAATACATTGGAGATCTATGGGAAAGCACTATGTAAAATACACATTAGATTTTGTTACAGCTCAGCTTTGAGAGTTGTGTGACGCAAAGTCAAAACACTTCCACTTGTTTTCTACACCTGTGTGTATGAGCTATTATGTTGGCAGACAGAATAGATATCCTTATAGTCATTGTCTGTCTGTGTTTGGCTAAACAATCAATCATTGAACGATTATTGAATGTTTTTATTTTCAAGGTTATGGATGTTGGAAGACTGTAGTGCCTTCACCAGTTGCCAAATTGATGTCCACCTGTCTAGTAGGCTGACAGGGATGTTGTCTCTCAGTGGAGCAGTCTGGAAATGGAAGGGTTGAAAACTTTGCATAGTGGGGACGCTAACCATAAGTGACACAGCTGAGAATCTGCCGCTTGGCGCAACCCGGTGCAATAGACTTTTCCTAGGTTCGGTTTTTAATGCCGGGTACACATTACAAATTTTTCCGACCAATGTGTTATCTATAACGATTTTACTAAAGACTGAAATTGCCGATTCATGGGTACACATTATACATGTTTTAAAAGATTTACCCTAAGATCTGTGCTCTTCATCTGTCATAACAGGCGGCTGAAATGATCATGAAATTCTGAACGTGAATACGCACACACTGCAGGATTGGAAGGACATCGTTCCATAGCTGAATGAGATTTATGGTTCTGCTGAACAACCAAAGCAAACAATGGTCGGTGCTTTGGAATGACTGTCGTTCATCGTCTAAGCCAGTGGTTCCCAAACTTTTGCAGTTCGCGGCACCCTTAGAGTCTCCAAAAAATTTTCAAGGCACCCCTCCAAAATAATTACCGAGCAGTCCCGTTTTATAAGTAGTCAAAAAGACGTAATAAATATTTAGGTCAGAACAGAAATACTTATTTAGTTGTATACAAAAATAATACACATAAATCCAAGGGAAAAGAATTTATTTATGTATATTTTTTTCAATTATATTTCTGTCAAAGAATAATTTACAGCTAACACACTCAGTGCCCCCTGCATCCACACACACCGTGCCCCCCTGCATCCACACACACCGTGCCCCCCTGCATCCACACACACCGTGCCCCCCTGCATCCACACACACCGTGCCCCCCTGCATCCACACACACCGTACCCCCCTGCATCCACACACACCGTACCCCCTGCATCCACACACACCGTGCCCCCCTGCATCCACACACACCGTGCCCCCCTGCATCCACACACACCGTGCCCCCCTGCGTCCACACACACCGTGCCCCCTGCGTCCACACACACCGTACCCCCCTGCATCCACACACACCGTGCCCCCTGCATCCACACACACCGTGCCCCCTGCATCCACACACACCGTACCCCCCTGCATCCACACACACCGTGCCCCCCTGCATCCACACACACCGTACCCCCCTGCATCCACACACACCGTACCCCCCTGCATCCACACACACCGTGCCCCCCTGCATCCACACACACCGTGCCCCCCTGCATCCACACACACCGTGCCCCCCTGCATCCACACACACCGTGCCCCCCTGCATCCACACACACCGTGCCCCCCTGCATCCACACACACCGTACCCCCCTGCATCCACACACACCGTGCCCCCCTGCATCCACACACACCGTGCCCCCCTGCATCCACACACACCGTACCCCCCTGCATCCACACACACCGTGCCCCCCTGCATCCACACACACCGTACCCCCCTGCATCCACACACACACCGTGCCCCCCTGCATCCACACACACCGTACCCCCCTGCATCCACACACACAGTGCCCCCTGCATCCACACACACCGTGCCCCCCTGCATCCACACACACCGTGCCCCCCTGCATCCACACACACCGTGCCCCCCTGCATCCACACACACACCGTGCCCCCCTGCATCCACACACACAGTGCCCCCTGCATCCACACACACCGTGCCCCCCTGCATCCACACACACCGTGCCCCCCTGCATCCACACACACCGTACCCCCCTGCATCCACACACACACCGTGCCCCCCTGCATCCACACACACCGTGCCCCCCTGCATCCACACACACCGTGCCCCCCTGCATCCACACACACCGTACCCCCCTGCATCCACACACACCGTACCCCCCTGCATCCACACACACACCGTGCCCCCCTGCATCCACACACACCGTGCCCCCCTGCATCCACACACACCGTGCCCCCCTGCATCCACACACACCGTACCCCCCTGCATCCACACACACCGTGCCCCCTGCATCCACACACACCGTGCCCCCCTGCATCCACACACACCGTGCCCCCCTGCATCCACACACACCGTGCCCCCCTGCATCCACACACACACCGTGCCCCCCTGCATCCACACACACCGTGCCCCCCTGCATCCACACACACCGTACCCCCCTGCATCCACACACACCGTGCCCCCCTGCATCCACACACACCGTACCCCCCTGCATCCACACACACACCGTGCCCCCCTGCATCCACACACACCGTACCCCCCTGCATCCACACACACCATGCCCCCTGCGTCCACACACACCGTACCCCCCTGCATCCACACACACCGTGCCCCCTGCATCCACACACACCGTGCCCCCCTGCATCCACACACACCGTACCCCCCTGCATCCACACACACCGTGCCCCCCTGCATCCACACACACCGTACCCCCCTGCATCCACACACACACCGTGCCCCCCTGCATCCACACACACCGTACCCCCCTGCATCCACACACACACCGTGCCCCCCTGCATCCACACACACCGTGCCCCCCTGCATCCACACACACCGTGCCCCCCTGCATCCACACACACCATGCCCCCTGCGTCCACACACACCGTACCCCCCTGCATCCACACACACCGTGCCCCCTGCATCCACACACACCGTGCCCCCCTGCATCCACACACACCGTACCCCCCTGCATCCACACACACCGTGCCCCCCTGCATCCACACACACCGTACCCCCCTGCATCCACACACACCGTGCCCCCCTGCATCCACACACACCGTACCCCCCTGCATCCACACACACACCGTACCCCCCTGCATCCACACACACCGTGCCCCCTGCATCCACACACACCGTGCCCCCCTGCATCCACACACACCGTACCCCCCTGCATCCACACACACCGTGCCCCCCTGCATCCACACACACCGTACCCCCCTGCATCCACACACACACCGTACCCCCCTGCATCCACACACACCGTGCCCCCTGCATCCACACACACCGTGCCCCCCTGCATCCACACACACCGTGCCCCCCTGCATCCACACACACCGTACCCCCCTGCATCCACACACACACCGTGCCCCCCTGCATCCACACACACCGTGCCCCCCTGCATCCACACACACCGTGCCCCCCTGCATCCACACACACCGTACCCCCCTGCATCCACACACACCGTACCCCCCTGCATCCACACACACACCGTGCCCCCCTGCATCCACACACACCGTGCCCCCCTGCATCCACACACACCGTGCCCCCCTGCATCCACACACACCGTACCCCCCTGCATCCACACACACCGTGCCCCCTGCATCCACACACACCGTGCCCCCCTGCATCCACACACACCGTGCCCCCCTGCATCCACACACACCGTGCCCCCCTGCATCCACACACACACCGTGCCCCCCTGCATCCACACACACCGTGCCCCCCTGCATCCACACACACCGTACCCCCCTGCATCCACACACACCGTGCCCCCCTGCATCCACACACACCGTACCCCCCTGCATCCACACACACACCGTGCCCCCCTGCATCCACACACACCGTACCCCCCTGCATCCACACACACCATGCCCCCTGCGTCCACACACACCGTACCCCCCTGCATCCACACACACCGTGCCCCCTGCATCCACACACACCGTGCCCCCCTGCATCCACACACACCGTACCCCCCTGCATCCACACACACCGTGCCCCCCTGCATCCACACACACCGTACCCCCCTGCATCCACACACACACCGTGCCCCCCTGCATCCACACACACCGTACCCCCCTGCATCCACACACACACCGTGCCCCCCTGCATCCACACACACCGTGCCCCCCTGCATCCACACACACCGTGCCCCCCTGCATCCACACACACCATGCCCCCTGCGTCCACACACACCGTACCCCCCTGCATCCACACACACCGTGCCCCCTGCATCCACACACACCGTGCCCCCCTGCATCCACACACACCGTACCCCCCTGCATCCACACACACCGTGCCCCCCTGCATCCACACACACCGTACCCCCCTGCATCCACACACACCGTGCCCCCTGCATCCACACACACCGTGCCCCCCTGCATCCACACACACCGTACCCCCCTGCATCCACACACACCGTGCCCCCCTGCATCCACACACACCGTACCCCCCTGCATCCACACACACCGTGCCCCCCTGCATCCACACACACCGTGCCCCCCTGCATCCACACACACCGTACCCCCCTGCATCCACACACACACCGTGCCCCCCTGCATCCACACACACCGTGCCCCCCTGCATCCACACACACCGTGCCCCCCTGCATCCACACACACCGTGCCCCCCTGCATCCACACACACCGTGCCCCCCTGCATCCACACACACCGTGCCCCCCTGCATCCACACACACACCGTGCCCCCCTGCATCCACACACACCGTGCCCCCCTGCATCCACACACACCGTACCCCCCTGCATCCACACACACCGTGCCCCCCTGCATCCACACACACCGTACCCCCCTGCATCCACACACACACCGTGCCCCCCTGCATCCACACACACCGTACCCCCCTGCATCCACACACACACCGTGCCCCCCTGCATCCACACACACCGTGCCCCCCTGCATCCACACACACCGTGCCCCCCTGCATCCACACACACCATGCCCCCTGCGTCCACACACACCGTACCCCCCTGCATCCACACACACCGTGCCCCCTGCATCCACACACACCGTGCCCCCCTGCATCCACACACACCGTGCCCCCCTGCATCCACACACACCGTACCCCCCTGCATCCACACACACCGTGCCCCCCTGCATCCACACACACCGTACCCCCCTGCATCCACACACACCGTGCCCCCTGCATCCACACACACCGTGCCCCCCTGCATCCACACACACCGTACCCCCTGCATCCACACACACCGTGCCCCCCTGCATCCACACACACCGTACCCCCCTGCATCCACACACACCGTGCCCCCTGCATCCACACACACCGTGCCCCCCTGCATCCACACACACCGTACCCCCCTGCATCCACACACACCGTGCCCCCCTGCATCCACACACACCGTACCCCCCTGCATCCACACACACCGTGCCCCCCTGCATCCACACACACCGTACCCCCCTGCATCCACACACACACCGTACCCCCCTGCATCCACACACACCGTGCCCCCTGCATCCACACACACCGTGCCCCCCTGCATCCACACACACCGTACCCCCCTGCATCCACACACACCGTGCCCCCCTGCATCCACACACACCGTACCCCCCTGCATCCACACACACACCGTACCCCCCTGCATCCACACACACCGTGCCCCCTGCATCCACACACACCGTGCCCCCCTGCATCCACACACACCGTACCCCCCTGCATCCACACACACCGTGCCCCCCTGCATCCACACACACCGTACCCCCCTGCATCCACACACACCGTGCCCCCTGCATCCACACACACCGTGCCCCCCTGCATCCACACACACCGTACCCCCCTGCATCCACACACACCGTGCCCCCCTGCATCCACACACACCGTACCCCCCTGCATCCACACACACCGTGCCCCCCTGCATCCACACACACCGTACCCCCCTGCATCCACACACACACCGTACCCCCCTGCATCCACACACACCGTGCCCCCTGCATCCACACACACCGTGCCCCCCTGCATCCACACACACCGTACCCCCCTGCATCCACACACACCGTGCCCCCCTGCATCCACACACACACCGTGCCCCCCTGCATCCACACACACCGTACCCCCCTGCATCCACACACACACCGTGCCCCCCTGCATCCACACACACCGTACCCCCCTGCATCCACACACACCGTGCCCCCCTGCATCCACACACACCATGCCCCCTGCATCCACACACACCATGCCCCCTACATCCACACACTTATCCACACACTCAGTGCCCCCTACATCCACACACACTGTGCCCCCATGCTCTGCCCCCTCAGCCTCTGCCCCCTCAGCCTCTGCCCGCTCTGTCCCCTCAGCCTCTGCCCCTCGCTGTGCCCTCAGCCTCTGCCCGCTCTGTCCCCTCAGCCTCTGCCCGCTCTGTCCCCTCAGCCTCTGCCCCTCGCTGTGCCCTCAGCCTCTGCCCCTCACTGTGCCCTCAGCCTCTGCACCTCGCTGTGCCCTCAGCCTCTGCCCGCTCTGTCCCCTCAGCCTCTGCCCCTCGCTGTGCCCTCAGCCTCTGCCCCTTGCTGTGCCCTCAGCCTCTGCCCCTCGCTGTGCCCTCAGCCTCTGCCCACTCTGTCCCCTCAGCATCTGCCCCTCGCTGTGCCCCCGCCGTGGACAGGAAAAAGAAAAATGCCGGGCGTGACGTCACAGCATTCAGTGAGAAACGAGGAAGGAGGAGGATGCTGGGTCCCGGGCGTCGCCGGATTGGTAAGTAGTTGTTTTTCTTTTCCCTTCCTCTTCTTCCTGTCCACGGCACCCCTGTGACAGCGCCGCGGCACCCCTGGGAGCCGCGGCGCACAGTTTGGGAACCTAGGGTCTAAGCTGTATCAAGCAGAACAGTCGTTTATCGGGAGATAGATTTATCATGAGTAAGGACTGTCTTTATTAGGTGTCACTTTTATATGTCTGAATATTTCAAGGGTAGCTATTTGCAGATATATTTGCTTACCAGCATCCAAAAGCACTTGAGTGGCACCAACACCAGCTCATGGAAAGCATAGCTAAAATATGCACATGATGTAAAAATAAGGCAAATGTGCGGCTGGGGCGCGTATTTGCACTTTGCAAACTACCGATATTGTATTTGAATCGGCAGCATCTTCCTCGGCACAGCCTTACCGTACATTGCTTACGTCTATCCCTCCCCCATTTTGCCTTACAAATCGTAGGCATTCGTAGAGTGTCATTTGCGCTCAGACATGTATTGCGTTCATTGGCGTAAGACCCGTTCTGGCACAGGAGCACAGCTATTTCATGTCAGATACGGCACGCAAAGCGACTTAGGGCTGAAGATAAATCAGGCCCTCTGTATCCAATATCCTGAGTTGCTTACAGAGACAAAACTGATACTATAAGATAGAGTGCGCCGTACTGGCAAATTGTATCCATGATTACATGTGCTGAGCTGTTGAACGCTATTCAGGTATAGGAGAGGGGGGCAGATTTTGGTCATTACGAGCATCGTAATTTACAACGCCATCCTGTCGCATCTTCCCCCCTTTGATAATTTCAGGAAATGCACCATTTTGTTTTAAACAGTGCTACCTCTTGTATACCATTTATAAGGTCATTTTCCATAATGCTCAAATGTTGTCCTCTTATTTGATATTACTTATTTTATGAGGCTTTTTATGTGGGCTTTGAAAATGCCAACATATTTCACACAGGACTCCCAGCAGCTTCTATGCAATAATTTATCAGGCCATTACCATGCGGTGTCTCACTTTCTTTTAGAGAAAGGCCTATTAGCGCTTGACGTTTTCCCTGAAACCAGCATAAAAAATATAACGTTTAAAAATGCTGAAAAAATAAATGGAAAAGAGGATTTATATGTCTTTGCAATGTAACAAAATGTGAAACACCAAAAGAGAGTTTAAAGCTAGATAGGCCTAAGCGTGTTGCTTGAGTGAGTTTTTCCCATACCTGCCTACGTTTTGGGCTTCCAAAGGTTCAAGGGGCAAGAGCGTCATCACGCAGGGCTGTGAGAACTAGATTGTGTCATCACTCACCAGAGGCGTCTGCCATCAAGGTGCCGCCTACTACAACATAAAGAGAGGCGGGATCTGGGAGGGTGGACTACACAAAATTCGGAAGTCTCCCGACCACTCTGGGACTGGTGGCAAGTATGAGTTTTCCTCGAGTTGGTGTGCTATGTCTATATGGACTAAAAAGTGTCTGAATTACTTTCACACCATAGTTGCAAAGAGTCCCTAATTTTCAGGGTTAGTCTCAAGCTTTAAAAATAAAAATGTACTTGGAAATATTTGTCCCTTTAAACAGGACTGGTTTAGGCAAGAAGAAGCCCAGGCAAGAATTGCAAACTCCCCCATTCAATCTGACCCCATTCACCCAGCTGGAAGCTGTGAAATCAGGAATACGTGTGAGTTGCAACGATAAGTCATGGTTTTCCCACAGTGTGCGTTATAAGCAAACGCCATATGGCTCCAGCTGACCAGTATACAAAGCAGAACCATAGGACATCCTTTACCCAAAGCAAGCCCTCACTAATGTCCATTATACAATGCACTTCCTCTTCTGATGCCCATTGTACATTGAAGAGCCCCCAAAGATTTCCATTATAGAATGTCCAGGCCTTGGGATAATCATTATACAAGGCACAGCCCCTTACTGGTGTCCGTTAAACAACGCACATCCCCTTGTGATGTCCATAGACATAGCCGCGTTGTGCCACCACACACCACTGCTTGTTACCTTCACAGACAGTGGGTAGAAGGCGGTATCTCCTGCTCCTCCTCCTCCTCATCACCATTTATTTATATAGCGCCACTGATTCTGCAGCGCTGTACAGAGAACTCACTCACATCAGTCCCTGCCCCATTGGAGCTTACAGTCTAAATTCCCTAACATACACATACAGACAGACAGACAGAGACTAGGGTCAATTTTCATAGCAGCCAATTAACCTAGTAGTATGTTTTTGAAGTGTGGGGGGAAAAAACGGAGCACCCGGAGGAAACCACGCAAACACAGGGAAAACATACAAACTCCACACAGATAAGGCCATGGTCGGGAATTGAACTCATGACCCCAGCTCTGTGAGGCAGAAGTGCTAACCACATAGCCCCCGTGATGTCCATAGATATAGCCGCATTGTGCAGGCAGGGGGTAGGAGGCGGTATCTCCTGCTCCTCAGACAGAGAGTGTGGCGCATCACTGTGACATCATAGCCCAGCGCCACATTCTCAACGAGGAGCCGCAGCCGCCAGCTTCACAGTGAAGAAGCTGCCAGCGCCTGTTCTTCCGTGTCAGCGGTCAACGCACAAAGCAGGGGAGGGGCTTTGCGGGCAAATTACAAACACTGAATGAGTGACATAACTCTTGTTCAATTCACAGGGAACAGGATGGTAATTATCTAGAGAAAAAAAACCCTTATGACCTTCCACAGGTTAGGATTATATTTTATTTATCTTTTTCCTTTTCTTTGTAATAATACAATAAATGGAGCGGGTGCTATTTATGTATTTTTTTATTCAACAGAAACAGAGAGAGCGGCGTTATTGTACATTTTAGAAAAGCTATATTTAGCCCAGCCGTAATTTATGTGCCTACGAGCGAGAGGGTCAAGGAACCAGGCATACTTCTTTTTTAACTGAGAACAACTAAATGATTTTAGTGAATTAACTGAACTGTATCACTGAAATATCAAGCAATATAAAATGGCAATAGCTTGCTACCTCTTACATTGTACTTTAAATCACAGAGTCGCGCTGTCCCAGGTCCCGTCATGCTGGCATTTTTTTTTTTACCGGTGAATGTTTGGCTTGTGTTCAAACACATACATTTATTATATCTATTAAGAATAACATAATTTAGAACTAATTATGCACATAAAAGCCAGGCTGATAACTAGAGGAAAAATGGAATCTCGGAAAAGATCACAGACGTGGACCTTTTATTTTGACATTTAATTTAGACTGTTTGATTAAATATTTCTATGTGGTGACAGAGCTGACAGGAGAGATAGTGCCGTGTAGGGAAGCAGGAAGGAATAGAATGTGATGAATCTACACTAATGAGGCAGCGATTGTCTCTTTTAACTATATATATATATATGAAGCATTATTTGTATAACTTTATTAACACAAACATTACATTCACGGTTTATGATAAGTAGTTATCCTTCTGTTAATTCATTTTCTGTACATAAATTCAGACATGTTGAGTTTCAGCTGAGCTACAATCTCAGAGCTGATTTTTGGTGGTTTATAGGGGCAATGGGTGTGGTTTTTAACAATCTGGGTGTGGCTAGAGAACTAGGATTTCATAGGCAAACCGAGGGGGGGTTTCCTAGTGTCTGGAAAACCCCTCCCAGCATTGGGCACTGTATGCTTGAGGTGGCTTGCCCCGTGTATATGATGGGGATAGGAAGAGTTGGAGAGCTGCCAAGCACTATCTACAATTAAAGCCACGTCCCCATACATGCTGGTCACACTCACTGACGGTCGACGCGTGGAAACCCCTCTCTACAAATCCTGCGTTTGCCCCTGGGATTTAGCATGCCTGGGATGGTTCACAGTCCGGTCTATTTCGTCCCACTTTTCCAAACAGGTATATTAGCAGGTATTAGGATAACTATGACTGGACCTTTAGGAATTCCTACTGTTTAGTAAATTAAGAGCGCAAAACAAAAATCCATTTTAAAATGAATTACCCCCTAATTATACCCTAATGTTTTTATATCAGAAAAGGAAGTGTCCTGACATGTGTTACAACACCTAGGGCAAGATTTACTAAGCTGAGGGTTTGAAAAAGTTGTGATATTGCCTATAGCAACCAATCAGATTCTAGTTGTCATTTTGCAGAAAGTACTAAATAAATGAAAGCTGGAATCTGATTGGTTGCTATAGGCAACATCCCCACTTTTTCAAACCCGCAGCTTAGAAAATCTAGCCCTAGGACTGGTTAGCTCTATATCTTTACTTAGTTTCTGTGTAATCCCCCACTGTGTGACATTTTATACCATTCCATTTCCAAGATGAAGTCCATCGACCCGATGACAATTCCTCGGTATTTCCACAGTAAAGGGGCTGTACAAGAAGTGTAAATATTTTGGCAACCTGACTGACTGGGGGAATGATATTGGGGGCATGAGTTTGATTCCTGACTATGGCCTTATCTGTGTGGAGTTTGTATGTTCTCCCCATGTTTGCGTGGGTTTTCTCCAGATGCTCGATTTTTCTCCCACACTCCAAAAAAGGTTAGGTTAATTGGCTGCTGTAAAATTGACCTTAGTCTTTCTCGGTCTGTTTGTATGTATGTTAGGGGATTTAGGCTGTAAGCTCCCGATGTGAGTGAGTTCTCTGTACAGCGGTGCGGAATTAGAGGCGCTATATACATAACTGATGATGATGATTTTCCTTTTTCCAAAGTCAAGAAATTTATGTTCTGCCCTCTAAAAAACATTTTTCGAGTCCCCAGACAAAATGACAAATCCTAGAGAAAGCAGGGAGGATTGTTGCTAAAAAGTAGGCGTTCAGTGTATTCCAAAGTGCAAAAGTGTTATAGACCGTAGTATGCACAGGAAAAAAAACTGGTAATGATAATTTGTTTGTATTTGCTCAAAGCCTTAGAAGCCCGTTATTACAAAGGATTAGAAATGGCGTATTCTTTAAGGTGCATTACCCTTTGAAATCATTCCAGCCTGTGATCTGTAAATTACCCTTAAAAGTAATATGCATCAGAGCACAGTCAAAACTAGCAGCTTTCATTTTAGATGTAAATATTTATGTCTGAGGCCACTTAACCACTCGGGAAGTTCAGTAAAAAAAAAAAAAAAAAATCCTAGATGGACAATTTAATTACTACTCCATTTAAACCTCGGTGTTCAACTTAAGGAAACAGCTCTAGAAAAGACAATTTAGTTTAAAAAAAAGAAAAGAAATGAAACATATCTGAAGGGTAGAAAAGTAATCATGTGTGAAACAATTACCCTTGTGGGCAACATGTGGCCCTTAGGCAGGGCCGGATTAAGGGAACGGAGGCCCCTGGGCTAAGGGGGCCTCCATTCCCCCATGATCGGAGCTGCCCAAGCTGCCCTTCTCTGGCGCGCTGTACTCTCTTTACTGAGGAGATCTCGTGAGAGTGAGACTCACGAGATCTCCTCAGTAAGGAGACTACAGCGCGCCGGAGAAGGACTGCAGGGAAACCCTAACCCTAACCCCGACCGATCAATACTGCTGCTGAGCACTTTCAAGGGCCCCCTGGATGCCATAGGCCCCTGGGCTGTAGCCCAGTTAGCCCTATGGTTAATCCGGCCCTGCCCTTAGGACAATCAGGCCCCTGACTAGACAGCCTATGCTTAGTCCAGTGTTTGTGACAGTAAAGTGGAGCCATCATGAGTGTGGGCAGCGGTAACGTTGTAATAGAATGGTTGCCCCATTGGGTAAAACAAGATCACATAAAAGGCCCCTTTAAAAACATCATGCGCTATACACAATCTTTAATTTTGTGGCAGTGCCATATTAATGTGTATTTTACTTTTTAAAGCTGATGACTTTCCTGTGCCAAATGCCGTTACAGTTGGAACATTTCGTTCTAATGAATAATATTGCAGTGATCATCATAAAAGCTTTGAAAAGCTCAAAGTCAATTAGGTTACCTGGTTTTTCTCGGCCGTTCATGGGTAAGCATTATTTTTGACAGAAAACACGAGGCAAAAATTAGATAATTTTTTGGGATTAGACGTACTTAGCGCAACATGGATGAGGGGGGGGCGTGGAATTTACGCCAGAGCGTTCAATATATTTATGGAACTTACACTGAACTGGAGCTTTAAACAGCCATCTATTGATCACTACAGGGGATACTGTCTATAATCCACTTGACTGCTGGACAGACCAAAAGTAGAACAAGTTGTAATTAGTGTTCAACCAGCGTCCAGAGAGTGTAGACAAAGTGATGAGGTCTTATTATACTGATGTGAGTACAGAGCAGAGTAAGGAACCATCGGGTGATGTATAACCATTTGTGAGTACATACCCATAGGCGGGAATGGAACATTACAGAATACATTGGTCTAGCACAGATATATAGAATGTTGTAGAAACTATAAGGGTTTCCGTATTCTTTTAACAGGCAATTGGGACACTCGTGAGTTTGCTCAATCTCCTGTTGTGTGCCACACAAAACAGGTAACAGCATCCCCCTCCTTAAAGGGCGCCCATTGACTATACAGTGTGAAAGAAAGACACTACACATCAGTGACATCACTAAGGCATGAAATATCCTCTCCTAAGCCACTGATCGTGGTGCGCAGTCAGGCTGTATCCTCACAAATGTTGCTTCAGCCAACAATATAGCACATATTATATACAACAATATAATTGACTCTAACGCAAAAACTTTGAATAAGTGATAGGTAGACGTTCTGAGGGTCATTGATGTAAAAACATTTCCGCACTCCCAGGAGTCTCCCGGACATTCCGTGAGAGTAGGAAAGTATGCGCAAGGGCAGTGACACACTAACCCGTCCAACATACATCAGCCACAGGAACCTGGCATATACACTGCTTGGCATAAGGAGCCTATAAACACTGATTCCTGTGACCGATATAAGAAAATAGTCTTGGACAAACAATATTTTTGGAGAAAAATACAAAAACTGACATTATATAATGGAGTTGAGGCAAAGGCAGCACGGTGGCTCAGTAGTTAGCACTTCTGCCTTACAGCACTGGGATCATGAGTTAAATTCCCGACCATGGCCTTATCTGTGAGGAGTTTGTATGTTCTCCCCATGTTTGTGTGGGTTTCCTCCAGGTGCTCCGGTTTCCTCCCACTCCAAAAACATACTGGTAGGTTAATTGTCTGCTAACAAATTGATCCTAGTCTGTCTGTGTGTGTGTGTGTGTGTGTGTGTGTGTGTGTGTGTGTTTGTGTGTATGTTAGGGAATTTAGACTGTAAGCTCCAATGGGGCAGGGAATGATGTGAGTGAGTTCTCTGTACAGCGCTGCGGAATTAGTGGCGCTATATAAATAAATGGTAATAATAATAAAATAATAATAATGATAGCAGGCACAACTTTGCATGTCATTTTTACTTTTGCCACAAACCTGCAACTGGTTGCACAGAGCACATAGACTTATTTGCAGAAATAAATAAACATACTGCACTTTCGCTTATGTGCATATTCCTAAATGACCCTTATAGACTCTAGAGCATGACTGCCCCTAGTGGCCAAATTATCACACAACACGGTAGATTTACAAAGCAATAACATTCCCTACAAGGAATCTTTTTTCATAAAAGCACAAATACCTCCATTTTCTGAAAGCAGGGAAATGTACAACTTGGTAGTAAACAAAATGCAAAATAAAGCCATCCAGCAGAGCTGGATTTGTATTATTCAAGGATCATCGTTTAATCCTTGGGGAGATCTAAATGAGGCAGAAAACTGTATTGGTGTACTTGTAAAATATGTGGAGGTGGTTTAGTGTTTTCCAGGATATAAAAAATACTAATGAACGTGACACTTTTATTGGCAAAGAAATGGCTGTTTTTCCCTTAAAATATGTGTCTGTATTGGAGACAGAATTGGCTGAAAACACTGTGTTCATTGATGCCACCTTTACGAAAGACTTTGAAAAACTGCAAATTGCTACAATTACAAATGTGGATATTGTTAAAATTATCAAGGCATCAAACTAATCACTCATTTGACAGTGTATACCATTTTTTTTCTATAAATCTGAGCATTGCAGAGTGATATTCTAGTTGTGGCATTCCATATGCTTAGAGGACATTGTGAAATTTTGAGATATGGCCCGTTTAGGTATCATGTAAAGTAAAATGATTCATTGCTATAAAGTGTAAGGGAGTACTTCCTGCTATCTCCACTGCAAAACGGTGAGTGACTCATGCTACAGATTGCAGTCAGTAATTAAATGGCTGCCGACATGGTTCGATAGCAAATTTTAACGTTAATTCAAACATGCAGCGACATAACTGATCAATGTCCAAATAGAAAGACTACTTCTGTTATCTAGCTTAGAAGACAACAAGTCAGATATATTAAGTTTTACATAGGAACCCCAGATTTAGAGCAAATTCAACACTCAGACAAAATGATTTACATGAAATATTTCAGGCTAAATATACATAATTCAGAATACAAAACGTGGTACATGTGAGCTTTATGGAGCAATATTGTTTAATTCAGTTCCCCTGTGTAACACATACTGCTTTATAGCTTTTGAACTCTCCAGCCTAGCCCATTCACTTAAAACTCCAGTTTGTGTTATTTTCTCTGCGTTTATTATCTCTGTGCAGGCTATGCAAGTTTCCAACGCTAGCTGATGTAACCAGGCATGCAGCCGGCATAGCTGAATAACGTTTAGTGTTGCTTTTGCAATGGATAGTGCTTTGATATCAGGCCACCATTCCTCCCACTAAAACGGCATTTTCAAAAGATACAAAGCCATAAAACTGTAACTGGGATTCAAAGAAACTTTTTCCCCAATATTCAAACAAAGACAAATTTTTGGAAAAATATCTTTATGACAGATATTATTTAAAGATGGAATTACTCTATATCCAAGAATTGTAAAGGTCTCTCCGCAGACTACAGGTTTCAAAGTTTGGAGAAAGTTGATAGCGTGACTGGGTGAGGAATGCGCCTATGGTGCCATTCTAATTAGCATTCTATAACATCCAGGCACGATCTGACTCCTGTCCATATTTCCTCATTCGATGACAACTGGAGAGTAAAACGCATTAGCGGTGTCAATGTAAGAATATCAGTAATGTTGGGGAACTTGGAGGAGTAGCTGCTGTCATTCCGTTATTTAAGAGGCAGGGGATATACTATAAACTAACAAAGATGAACACTCTCTTTGAGTATTTTAGCACTGCATTGAAGTCTCCTCAGTCCAGTGTGGTGGACAATATCATTTGGCCTAAACGTCATTCATGGAGAACACAACTGGCACTAAAGATGGGGTTCATTGAACTCTTACAAGTAGGCAACCAGAGAACGCTGGATGGACATGGATGCCAGGCAATAGGACACGCTGTCTTCTGCCCGTCCAGCGTTCACCCTGAATACTCATGCGCACTGCCAGTGAATTCTTCTTCAATGAACCCTATATGCAGCGCTTGGTGATCACAACGCAGACTCAGAGTACCCCGGGGGCAGGGAAAGTGTCCCTCAGGCCCTAAGAGGGATGGAACAGACAGTATGAACTAATTTTGTTCGGGATAAACACTTCAGCAGTTTCAGGTATGTTATTTAGCTCATAACTCCTCGGTATATACACAGCATTTTGGAGAAAGTGTTTCAGCGTAAGTGACCACAAATCTAGAGGAAGACAATTTAGCTGATATTTTTAGCACAGTCATAAATAAAATAAATTTTAAAAAAAAACAGGTCTTGGTGCAGCCATTTACATTGTATAAAAACCGCCAGGCCGATCAGACTTTTCCTGGCACTCACAAACATTTATAATTAGTTTTGTTTATTTCTCAAGGTCAGGGCAAGCTGGCAGCTTTTTGACTCAGGGCATGTGAATTTTTACTGAACTGGAGATCAAATCAGCAGCTCTCACACCCTCGCTATACATAGGGGAGACTGGGGAACGTACTAACACCTGTACAGGAATAAAATAGCGTTTTTGGAATTAAAGCAGAAATTTTAACAGATAAAAAAATTGTCCTTTATGAAGCCAGAAGTTAAAATGCAACGTAAAGCTGAAGCGTAATAGTGTATTTTATCCTCCTTACTGGCAAACGGCTAAAACCAAAGTACACTCTGTGAAGTCAACTACTTTACTGGGCCCCCAAATCCTTGGTAAGATATAAGGGGCAACCACAGCCATTTTCTAAGTTTTCCCTAATACAAATTATGCTGTGTGAGGGCTCCTTATGTTTGTAGAATTTGTCAAACAATGATATGAGAGGTCTTGTTTAGGAAACTTGACCCACTAGAACTGTTTGGAATGCTCACCTATCAAGTCTCTGTTACTAGGGGTCTAATGGTGGGCCTCTTGTCCCGGTGGATCAGAGGTTAATACCCTTTGTGTCCCTTTATTTAAACACCGCTGGATATAAGAAGTTATTTCAAGCACATTATTTAGCTCAGCAACACACAAGTTTTGATACATTATGGATTCAATAGCTCTTTAATGCGTTCTGTGTGGGAGGTAATTTCCTCATTACATGTCTGATTTCATAACTGTGTTTAGAGTTGTTATCGGAGTCTAGGAAGAGCTTAATGGCACCTTCAGGACAACGACAATGTCATATAAAACACAGCGTTTGTGCCTTAGTCATAACACTCATTCCTTGTCAATCGGAAGGCTGCATTTTCCTGAAAACTGGTTCAGCCTAAACAAAATGGCTACCTCCACGGAGTGCAGACAACAGGCCTGCTAAAATCTAAGGTGTTTTTTTGGTGGTTTACAAAAATCATAGGTGAAATAAAGTCCACATAACCCAAAAACTCAATCCTACAATAAAAGCTGTCCCCGGAAATATGCTCAGAGTTTGCTCTGTTTAATGTTATACAGTCACATCTTTTTTTTCACAGAATATACAATGTCCATATGAATTATGACCTCATAAAGTAGCGCATTCACCCGCTCATCCATTGAAACTACATGGTTCTTCTCACAGAAAACCAGAGATGTGGAGGGAGAGCATGACTGTGAGGACCAATCAGAAGCCTCAAGCAGATTGTGGCTTCCCATTGGTCACCCGTACCCCCACAGCCATTTTAAAGTGGTGAACTTAAAAGGTTTGCCGGTTTAGGTGCTAATGCAGCATTAAGAGAAAATAAATACTCTTTTCTAGAAGGACAAGTCCCATAGTATAACCCAGTGGACCCCAAAATTTCCCAGTTCAAGGCACCCTTAGGGACTCTTTAATGTTTTCAAGGCACCCCTAAGCCAAAATAATAACCAAGTAGTCCCCCGCCTTGCTTACCCAGCTTACCACCAGCCCTGGCCGCTGCACACTGTGAGATCGCCACGGCACCCCAGGGAGCCGGGGCGCAAAGTTTGGGAACCGCTGGACTATAACCTGTTGTATGCAGTGATGTCTACATTGGCATGATTGACAGTTCCGTATAATGTATCTGCTTCAGCAATAGCCCAACAAAAATAAAATAATTATGGGGAAAAAAAACCATAATCCTTTAGCGGGTTCAAATTAATAAAATAATTCACACCTTGGAGGCAATCCCCCCCAACTGCGGGCCATTTTAGTTGCCCAGCGGACTAGACCTTTCATCTAGTATTACATGCAGGTTAAGCATGTACAGTTTGCAGTTAATGCACCTAGCTGCTAAGTACGCTTTTAATTTTCATACCAATAGAAAAGAACAAGAATCACACGCGCTTTAGACTTAGGGCAGTCATCTCCTGTTACATTACAATCAATATTGTTTAAATATTTATACTTTTATGCCTTCAAAACAGCCTCAGCCAAGGCAGCTCTTAACAGTGTCTGCTGGTTTCGGGAAGAATGATTCTTATAAAAACGTATAGTTAAATAAAAAAAAGAAATGCCACACAGAAATCATTTTAGCATTTTCAGCAAAATGTATAACTATATTTATGCGAAAAATGCATACACCTATTAATGGAACTCAGAATACTACACATTGCATGTGCTGTATATCGGGACAGAAGTGATGAAGTCAGGATGTATTCACTCGCTCATCATTTCCCACCTAGACTACTGTAACCTCGCTGATGTACCCTACAATCCTTCCTGATAGGGGACTGGTTATCTCTATAAGTATCCAGAAATGTTGGGGAAGAGACAAACCAACACATGCCATTAAACTTGCTCTTCTTTATAAAAATAAACCTAGGTTTAGCGCAGTTATATACTAGGTCCAGAATGTTTGAGGTTAATGTAAAATAGACCCCTGTGTTTATAAAGTTAGGTATTTGAATTCTTATTTAGTAAGCTATGTGAAGTATATGATAATAGCCCCAAAATTCTTGCTGATAAGGGGGTACTATAATTTGTAGCTGTATAGGGAAAAATGCTGATAAGAATGCTGAACAGTTCTCCATTCCCCACCATTCCCAATACCAGGTCCTAGAGAGGTGAAAATTTCATGATGCCATTGGAGAATGTTCAGTATTTACGGTGTCACGCAGCATTTTCAGCAAGAAAAATGCAGCATTCTGCAGCATAGACATTTAAGAATATCCTTTGAAAGAATTCACCTTACTGGATGGGTGTCGCAGGCTTGCGGAATAGGGTGTTGCTTGTTTCATTGGGCAGAAAAACAAAATATAAAGAAGCTCCTCCCACTAACATGGCTGCCTGTTGCAAAGGGAAAGTGAATGAGAGCGTGAAGGGCACATTTAGTTAAGCATAAACACTTCAGTCGTTTCATGTATATTAAGCAGCTCAGTAATACACAACCTTTAATATATAGTAATATAAAATAGTGTCTTGACTTGATTTTTAACTCGGCTAATTTTGTCCCCGCAGCCCTGTGCTACTTGACATTGAAATATATTAGCTGTCATATGGATATTCCTATGGGGGATGATTGTGATTATCTGACAGATAATAAAGCAACAAATTAACATGTATAAAGCAGTGGCACTGTCCTTTCTTATAGAGTAAAATGCATGATATTCACATTGATCTGCCGCTCTCTGTCTGGTGCCCAGGAGAATGGGTACTGACACTGCCCTTGATATGACATATATTGTTGCTTACATTTGAATACAATTTCCATCGACACATTGCTGTGGGGGTTTAGATTTATTCATGCAAGGTGCTCTCTAGTCAGGCTAAAATAGGAACCCTACCGAAGACTGGAGATGGTCATGTAACAATCCTGCATTATTTGAAATGCTGACCATTAAAGGACATTATTTTGTAAAGAGAATGATACATACATAGAGGGGTCTGCCTACCCATTCTGCTGGGGGGTAGGTAAGGGACAAACGGTGCTCTGTTAGTTTCTAACACAGATGCTGACTGCAAGGAGCCACAGATCTGGCATAACTAAAGACCACTGGACCCCAGTGCAAAATCTCACTTAGGGCCCCTCTCATATATCAGCACCACAGGGGCAAAAGCAGGATTTGTAGAGGGGGGTTTCCATACCAGGCCGCCAGTGGGCGTGACCAGCATGCATGGGGGCGTGGCTATAATATTAGACAGTGCTTGGCTGCTCTCCAACTTTATCTATCCCTATAATATACATGGGCAATGCTGCCTGCACTACTGTTAGGTGCCCGCTGCTCTCCCTTTTCAAGCAGAGCTAGGTGAAGCAGGAGCAAGGTCCAGCCACCTCAATTATACAGTGCCCCAGGCTTGGAAGGGGGGTTTCCAGGCACTAGGAACCCCCCTCGGTTTGCCTATGCACCATAAGTAACACGCACAGGGTCGACAAGAGTATTTTTAGGCCCCGCTACAGCAACTTCTTGGGGCCTCTTCCATAGCCAAGAAAGGGTCATGTCCACACTAAGGTTAGTGGCTCCTCCCACTACAGAGGCATATTAAACGTGTTTCTAACCTATCTGCTTGTGAGCTGGTGATTTCATCTGGCATCTATGATCCTACAACCACGGGCTTGGCAGCCAGCCATAGTTACTGATTTTAAACCACCACAGCAGTTCTGTGCAGAACACTTAAGATTTACCACCAAGGAGAACTTGCTACATTTAAAAAAAATAAACAACATTCATTCTAAATCATCTTGAGATATAGGAACTAAGGAAGAAAATAGTGGATAACTCCTTTCATTTTTAAATTGTGAGATACGTTCATTCAAACTGATGGGATATGGCTGGAATCAATTCACATTATTAATATTAGTTATTGTGAATGCTGAATTATATATGTATTGAATCCTCAGTTCAAAGCGCGGCTGATTCACTCATCTGTAAGCTATATCCCGTACATAAATTGGCTGACTGTCTGTTCCTTTAGTTTTCCTAAGGTAATATTGCATAAAACGAACAATAAGAGTAAGACAATACATTCCACTGGTAGAAATTCAATATTTGTGGTTAAATGTATATTAAAATATGCTACTGAGACAGGAGTATGTGTACAGAACATGTCCTATAGCTGTATAGTGTATACATGTCTATCCTAGCTTCATATCCCCTCCCTGAATTAAAGATGCTGGAAGCTCTAATCCATTGATTGGACATTGATTAGACCCGCCTGTCAGCCACTCCAGAGGAATGCAGAGAGGGGGCAGGTATCGATTGGTTTCACCTCCTGCTCAGTCAGCTGTGAATTGGGAGTTTCAGCTGAGTGAGCAGTAAAAGACAGGATTACCCCAATATCATAACTCTGACATTCCCAGTGCTTCGTGCTGGGAAAGGGTTAAATCTAAATCTGAATTGTAAAATAAACCTTAGGTCATACAAAACCAAACAATGCAGCTTTGCACTGGCTGTACATCATAATGTTACAATGTATGTTTTATCACTAATGCAATGTCAACTTGCAATGTTCCAATAAAACCCATTATTCATCATACATAGGGGGGAATTCAATTGGCTGAGTTACTGCAGTAGGAAACGCAACAGTTAATATGGTCATTTTAAAGTGACAGTGTATCAAACTTATATTTTGGGCTGCATGACCAAGATCTATCTTTGACCTATTGGCTCATGCCTCTGACCAGTGACATTGAAGCATCTATGTTATTACAGAACCTAACTCTGTTTTATGACAGCTGTGGTATGCGTTTGGTTTTACTCAGCCGAAATCAATAAAAATGCCCAGTAAATCGGTAGAAGGAACAGGTGAACAGGAAGTTCATCGATTAGTATGCATGATTTCATCCTCTACTAGTCCAAGACCTGGCATCAGTGTTGGCTGGTGCTAGACCAAGAAAATGTAGAAGTATAAAGATACATTTACAATTTAAAACAATTAAAAATGATTTTGTTATACATGTAAATGAATCCGTATAAAATCACGCAAAGCAGACTGTCTTGGATTCATCACAGGTAAGATTATAGAGAGTTCTGCTACTTTGTTTTATTATTATAGGGCCACAGGTTATGTAATACAGTCAGTATTTATAATGATAATCTGGTAACTCTATGCAGTTCCAGCTTCATTGACATAAATACCAATATATGTGATGGACAGCACTGAAAGCCCAGAACTTTGGAAGAAAAGACTACCCACAATGTCAGGGAAATCAATACGGTGACCAATCATGAACATTTAATAACTTCACTCACTGGTAGATCTACTTTTACTCTCATGATAAGAGAAGATGAATATTCAGTGTGTAATTTATATAGTGGAAGGAGCATGTTCCCCCAGCAGCACAGAGTATATAAGGAGATGAGTGATGTGTTAGTGAGGACAGGGCTGCATGTGACAGGGGCAGTGACATGATGTGAGGAGGGGAATGGAGGCAGCAGGAAGCCACAGACTGAGAGTTATATAGTAGAAGGAGCAGGGTCCCCAGCAGCACAGAGTATATCAGGAGATGAGTGACGTGTTAGTGAGGACAGGACTGCATGTGACAGGGGCAGTGACATGATGTGAGGAGGGGAATGGAGGCAGCAGGAAGCCACAGACTGAGAGTTATATAGTGGAAGGAGCAGGGTCCCCCAGCAGCACAGAGTATATCAGGAGATCAGTGATGTGTTAGTGAGGACAGGGCTACATGTGACAGGGGCAGTGACATGATGTGAGGAGGGAAATGGAGGGAGCAGGAAGCCACAGACTGAGAGTTATATAGTGGAAGGAGCATGTTCCCCCAGCAGCACAGAGTATATCAGAATATGAGTGATGTGTTAGTGAGGACAGGGCTACATGTGACAGGGGCAGTGACATGATGTGAGGAGGGGAATGGAGGCAGCAGGAAGCCACAGACTGAGAGTTATATAGTAGAAGGAGCAGGGTCCCCAGCAGCACAGAGTATATCAGAAGATGAGTGATGTGTTAGTGAGGACAGGGTACATGTGACAGGGGCAGTGATATGATGTGAGAAGGGGAAGGGAAAACCGCAGGTTATGAGGCATATTAAATTAAATACAAGGTCCCGATGAAGTCTCGCGTGATGTGCTCCTATCCGCATTTCCAGGTATTACCGTACAAAAAACATAATACCCTAACAACTTGCGGAGTCTCATCAGGGAACAGTGGGAATAGCAGGGTCTCCCTATTGATGTGAGGCTACTATCAAGCTAAAGCTGGAGATGTCCATTGTGACTATACATGAATGTTCATACATCCAGCTTGTTTATACATTTAACAAAGTGAAGGATAATCACTTGCACACTACACAGGGGATAATCTTTGGAGAATTATTTTTTTAAAACATTCCATTGTCATCTCTTCACATGCACGTTACAGTAATTTTAGATGTTGCTACAAATCATCAGGTTACATAGCAACAGTTACTCATCTTGTCAAAAATCTCTCCTTCCCCTGAACTAATCCCACCCCCAAGCCTGATTATATATATATATATATATATATATATATATAATGTGAAGTAAGAGGGTTGTACACTTATAATCTAATTCTATTTGTTTGGATAAGCAACATGGTAGGTTTATATCTGCACATAATTCCTTTATACTTCTGCTGACATAGTATTTGTACTGTTATGCTGACAACAGGCAAAACAAAAGAAAATAAAAAAAAAAGTTCTCTTTTCGTGAATTGTTCACACAAACCCTCCAAAGTTTACAAGGATATCAGTGACGCCAGGGGCAATCTGAACATATTTATTGGGCGAAGGAAAAGAAACCCCCAGCGTTCTGTCTAATTGAATTTATGTAGTGACTGAAGCAGCTGCAAAGCAATGAAGCACAGTACACATTCCTCTGACACGTTCTGTGTCTCTGTCCTGCCACTAGCTAGGAATTCTAATACAACACACAAATGAGGGTGCCTCAATGGAAATTGATTAGCATCTGCATTTAATTGGTAACCAGCCACCGAAACGCGTTGAGGACAGTGTCAGATGGGGCGTTTTAGGATGCTGATATTTTCTGAACAGGAAACCAAAAGGATTCCTTTGTGAAAAGGCCACATGCAGGCTGTTTGACAGCAGAATCGCTTTGGTGTGACAGGAGAACAGTATTAACCATTCACTTTCATGTTACGCTGACTGACAGTATGATGACTTTAGAGCGCCGTGGTTCCTGGACAGAAAATTTGCAACATCCCAAAACCCCTGTCTGACACTGCTCTCTGGCTTATAGAGTTCCTACATACTAGTGGCCGCACTTTTAGGCGCTGTGATAATATTCATGAGAATGCAGCTTATCAATTCACCTGGATTCAGTGACATCACATTGTGTGTACTGTACCTCAGTGATGTCATCGGTTCCTAGAGAATTGATAGGTTGAATATTCAACATGGCTCTGCCTTGTATATGGGATGGGTGCAATTTGAACATAGCTAGGACCTAAAGACTTCATGGAGGCATATGCTAGCAGGGCATTCTGGGACTTATAAATAAAATGTTCAAGAGAATGTTCTCTTCTTATGTGTGGATTCCTGATATGAAAGTGTCTTTCCATTTGCACAGTATGACCCCTGACAGTACTGTATGTGGTCCAGGAGATATATAACAGGAAAACTATTTGAAGGGATGTCTTACTCACATCTGAAAACATGACCGCAATAAATAAAAGTATGTTAGCAAAGGATCCTCGGAAATAGACCTTTAAGTTTTGCTTTGTTCTTGTGAGATTATATATTTTCACCAGCTTTGCCCTATCTTATTTTCACCCCAAAAAATAAAAATATCTTTTTTTAAAGTGAAACCTTTCTCCATCAGCGTGTGCAATATTACTAGACGTTAAATGAAAGAACACATTTAAATTGAGCTAAACCTGAAAAACAATATTTGTCTATGTTGTATAACAGTGTACAACATACTGGCTTACCTATGCTTTATTATCGGAAATGCTTTCTTTACTTAAGTCGTTCAGAAGTTGCTTGCTGACATATTTCTTTGTAAGTCCATCCCAGGTCACTGTCTTGGATCAATAAAAGCAGTCTGTCCTGTAAGCCATTATTTACACTTATATTCTTCATCAGTTTTCACCAGTGTATACCAAACTGCAGTTGTCTGTATTTTTATACATCTCTATGCTCTTTCAGTGTGTTGATTTTGATACTGTTAAATTGATTGAACTGCAAAAAGACACATTGCGGATGACAATTAACCTAGCAGTAGGTCTCTTGACCATGAAACTCGAACATACGTGGGGAGGACATATCATAAACTATACACATCTAGCACGGGGATCAAACCCAAGGGTCCTAATGTAATAAGAAGTTAAATGTTATTAAAACTGGAATAATCCTTTGAAATATCCTTTCTTTTATAGTTTCTCAGAAAAAGAATTAACTCCCTATACATTGATTTAAGGAATTTGTGCCGAACGCCCCAGACTGGTTTCTGTGCTTGGAAAATAAATAAAAAAAAAGAGCTACAATGCTTGATTTAAAATATGAATTATTTACCTTAAAGTGGGCTACTCTCCTAACACATTTTTACACAATCTCTCTCCCCCCCCCCCCCCCCCAACTAGTAGGGATTCAATCCCCAGGATATTGTGACAATTACTTGCTCGTCCTACAAGCAGCATTTTAACCACCGGTACAAGCTAACTCAGTTACAAAATTCTAGAAACACAGAATAGACCAAGCTGAAAGAGGTTGGTGGGTGAGCAACTTTATGTTTAGTGAACAGAAAAAAAACAAACAAACAAACTTGATACATAAAAAGCAATTAAATATCTTGAGGTAATTTTGACTATAGCGTTATTAGAAGCTGTAGAATACAGTTGCCCTTAATGGAAAAAAAAAAATGTAATGCATATTAATTTGTTCCCTTCTATTTTCCTTTAAAAGAACAATGAGCTGAGGATTCCGTAACCAAAACACATCCTCTTAGCTTGTTCATTAAATTTCCTGGTTTTAGATCAAATAATCACTTTGTATGACACTGCAACTTTCTCCTGCCCCATGGGATGAAGATTGGACGGCGGCCATATTGATTTTGCAGAGGGTAGTAGAAGCGCTGGCATTAAAATACCAGATATCCTGTGAATGAATGGATCGCAAGAGATCCAGAAGAACGCAGTGAACTACCCAGTCATGGCCTCTAAAATATAAAAGTGTTTTACTATCCTTTTTAGATTCAGGTTATTGTTTCTGAGTTTGGATGCCTTTATGTAGCATTTACTAAGAAAATAATAAGGAAAATTAGCACTTTATAAAAAAATTAATGTTTGAAACGTTCACTGGGCTTAAGCAAAGGCCACATGTTACATGAACATAATACAACACAAACGAAAACTTTAATGTGTTTCACCCTAATAAAATAATCCCGAGATATAAACTCTTACTATTTGTATTATTGATTGATATCTGTGTTCAGCACCATCTAATAACACATCCATCCATCTATTTAGATTACACTAACATTACTGGCAACTTGCAGAGTGGAGGTGTTGCCCATAGCAACCAATCAGATTCTAGCCATCATTTACCTAGTGCATTCTAGAACATGATAGCTAGAATCTGATTGGTTGCTACGGGCAACACCCCTGCTTTTCTTGTTTAGGTTTCATACACGTATATCCAACAGAAAGAGCACCAGAATCTTCTCTATAGGAATATCTCCTGTTTGTAAAGCCATGGATATTGACTTTCATGGCTCTTTGAAAAACTTGGAACAGCCATTATTATCAATCCTCTTTATAATATAAAAACCTTTGGTCAGGAAGCTGCGTTATGTCCTCCTCAATGTGAATGAGACCAATTTGGGAGATCTGTTCATCTTTTACATTTTAGTAGACTGGTGTAATTTCTGTTGCTCTTTCCATTATCCCCTTAAGAGCAATTATATCTTTTGTAAAGGTACATTCTGCAATATCACGGTGTTCCCGACTAGCTGTGGATTGAGAGCAAACCTTTGGCTGCCTTGGATTTAAAGCACAAAAGTCTTAAGCCAAAGCGTTTGCCGAGTGCCTGTCCCCAGGGCAACATCTCAGAAATAAAAGGTAGCGATTCCTTATGTCAGGTTATATATATAAAAATATAAAGATTTTTTTTTCTCACGGCTCCCCTCTGCATCAGGTGGGGTGTTCCGCAGTTTCCAGCAGGTGGAGTATGGAAGACAAAAATCTCAGCTAGCGACTGGCACTCTCTATTTGAAGAAGAAACGTTGGAATAAAGACCTTTTAAATCTTTAAATAGAGAGTGACTGCCACTGTGATTTTGTCTTCAATACTCTACCTGTTGGGAACTAAAAGGTTTATATAAATATATATATATATATATTCTGTGGAATATATTCTCATACTTGGAGAGTAGTGATGTCACTCCTAGATAATAGAACATATTTGGACATTAGTGATGTCAACTTGTGTGACATGAAATTGTTCCATGACAGAATGAATAACTGACAGTGCAGGTAATACACACCTGGATTGGAAAATCACCTCATACAAGCAACTTGCATTGTTTAAATGTGTGGAATTTTAAGGAATAATTACGTCTTGTGCTTTTATTTTGTCATAAAATATTGTGCAGTACAGGTTACATTATTCCTATGATTGTAGTGTATTTGAGGTACTATTTTACTTCCCGGTGGATGTAGACAGCGGGACTATACTTTCCATGCAGGCGCATTGATATCTCACTGTGAAATAAGCGTTTCCTGTTTGCCTGCATTAAATCTTCATGCAGAAGTTTCTCTTTCTCTCTGTGTTGTAAAGGGATTTATTCCAGCCCCCGTACATCACAAATATTACACAAGTGGCATCAATAAATGTAAAATATATCCTTATATCCCATGTAAATGCACCTAGTCCATTGATACTTCTGAAAATAATATTCGTATAAACAGCATGATCTGACATCAGAATGTGCTGATTGTACACTAAAATGTCTTCACTTACCTGTTCCCAAACATGAAGGATCAGAAGAAGTCTGCAGCAACCCCTGAGCCCAATAACGCAATCTATGCAATAAGAACCAGGGAGCTGTGCCTCCCTGTAGGCCGCATCCTCTGGCTCAGTTATTGCTGCAGCCCAGACAGGAGCGCAGGTAACAGTGGTAGGAGTTTCAGTTCCAGGCACAGTAGCAAGGAAACCAAAGTGACTGTGTGTCGCTGTGAGTAGTCAGTCTGTGTGAGCGTGGATGTTTGTGTTAAGGTTAGTTTTTACATTTTGTGCATTAGATGGAATAATTGACTCTGCCTCCTTCAAATTATTGCTAGTATCAGAAGTCACCGTATAGATCATTGACCTCTATATAAGAATTTAGCCTGTGGCTTTATGCTTGTTACATAGCCATGGGACTTCTAATGTCCATATAAATGACAGTAGGGTGTATATTATACTTTATACAGTTCATGTGCCGGGGCTTCCACACTTATACATACTTGCCTACTCTTTTGTACTGTTTTGTACTGTGTACGGCGCCGCGGAAACCTTGTGGCGCCTAACAAATAAAGGATAATAATAATAATAATAATACTCTCCCGGTATGTCCAGGAGAATCCCGAATTCTGGGTATGTCTCCCGGAAGAGCAGGCAAGTCTCCCGCATTTTGTCCCCGACGGGCCTCAATGAAGCGATTCATGGCGAATCACGTTAAACTGGCCCTGCCCTGAGACAAAATGATGATTTTTTTTATCATGGGGCAGAGTTGAAATGGTGCAATTCACCCCTCTACTACACCAATCGTCAGGGGTCTCCCGGAGGAAGATCCCTTAAAGTAGGTAAGTATGCACTTATATGATCTCCCGTTTTTTCACGTGACATGAATAATATTCATGAATATTGGTTAAGCCCCCTGCCTCCGCTGTGTGATTCAATAAACCTGCATCTCCATTACGTACACAGTACCAAAAATTTGGATTACATTCTCCTTTTTAGCGTTTCTGACTGACTGTATATAAAAACAAAACAAAAAGGTAAATAAGTAAAAATAAAACATTTACACAATAAATAATCAAAATAAAATATTGTGTTATTTATTTGATGTCAAATCCCCTACTTGGTTTCTTATTTAATACTGAATGCTCTCCTGGCTGATGTCTTCGCTACACATTATTCTTGTGTTTTTAAGATCTCAAAGTGCGATGCGTACGCTGCCGTGGAAAAAAAAATGAAATATACATATCCTGCTCTACAAGGCAAGCAAAAAGTAAAACAGACTTTTTTTTATTTTTTTTCCTTTTTTAGATGTAGAAATCTTCAATCCCCAGCTCGATATTGCAATAGCATATTTGGCTGAAGGCATCAGGGGACGACGAGGCCTTGAGAGGAGAAAGACATATTGTACAGTTCAAATATTCTGCCCATAGCCTAGCCAGAGGGCAAGCGCCACACATTCTAAGGAAGAGATTCGCGGTGAGAACATTATTCCGATACGCGGGCAAAGCTTTCAAAGGCTTCAGCATCACTTCTGAAGAACCTGTGAACCGTGAGATTGTGAAACAGAAACAAGGCCTGCCATTTTCTCAGGTGAGCCGGTTTGCCAGGGGATCACAATATCTGTTTGTATTATTGGTTATAATGACCTGTCCGGTATGTAAATATTCTGTCAACGGTAATCAGCAAAAAAAATAAAATAATAAATCTGCGGTGGCTTTCTGTAGATACAGTTCAGTTGTGAGAAAGGGGGATTAACAGAGCTTTTAAAACAGCTCCTCTATAGCTCTGACAACACAAGTAATTTAGTGCACAAGAAACCGGAACAGATCAATGTAGAATTAACCTGTTTGGTGCCTGGTGGTCCCGGCCAGTAAGCTGTGCAAAGCGGAGGGAGGCAGCACCTAGGAAAAGGTTAAAAAAAAAAAAAAAAAAGAAGCAAGAAAAGAAAAACACACTACCAAATAAGATTGCATAGTGTTTTTCAAAAGTGGCCTTTTGTTCTGCTGGGGTTTTTTTCCCCCCCAACAACCCCTTCAATGCCCTTCAGAAACGATCAATACAGATCGATGCAGGAGGCCCGCCCTTCCGAAAGGGGTAAGACTTGCACCTTATTTCTACCAATGGGCAAAAGCAGGACAGAAATGTAACTCCCCCTCCCCCCCAATGCAAACATAATATCATATTTTTCTTCTATCGTTTTTACCAGGAATTAATTGGTACAAGAACCAACAACAGTAATGTTATTTAAGGGTACAACCTTTTTTTTTATGGATTCTTAAGATTCTGAATGTGTATTCCTTGGATGAATGCAAATAAATACCAAATAGGGTTATTAGGTCGGTGCCTTCAAACCAGACACATACATAACACTCGTGTTGCAGTGCAATTAGCTGAGATTGTTGCTTGCATAATTATCTAGTAACAATTGCAGGCATGCATCCGAGCGAACCGCAATCAGTCATGTAGTGTGTTCTATGTGTGCCCGCTGTTAAAAGGGTGACCTGGCACATGTTGTGCTCTATTACATAGTGATATGTTATTGTATTTTTGTACTGTAACACTGTGCTCTCTTGTTTCCCCCAACCAGCGCTGACAGCTGGTGGAATATTTACCTCTTGAGCATCTTCAGCAACTCAAAGTGTGGACTGTGAGAACGGCAGGATCCAAATGGTTGCCCCTCCGTTTGCATTGTGAATACCCTTTATCATCAGGACCTAGTAATAGGTGTCATGGGTGCATTATATGCAACTCAGTGCTGTGTTTTGCTTGGCATCACAACTCTTCTAATTTTTTGGGGGGGGTTTGATAAAACGAGAGGCCATCCCTCTCCACCGCAGCTTATGTAGTTATTTCAGGGGTATTGGTGTTCAGGGAAGTGAAGTGAAGGGGTGCCGAGTACATGGTGGCTCAGTGATTAGCACTTCTGCCTCACAGCACTAGGGTCATAAGTTTGATTCCAAACCATGTCCTTATTTGTGTGGTGTTTGAATGATCTCCCCCTGTTTGGGTGGGTTGCCTCCCACAATCCAAAAACATACTAGTAAGTTAATTGGCTGCTGACAAAATTAACACTAGTCTGCGTGTATGTTAGGGACTTTAGACTGTAAGTTCCAATGGGGAAGGGACTGATCTGAGTGACAGATATTCTCTGTACAGCGCTGGGAAATTGGTGGCACTTTATTAATAAATGGTGATGATGAATATATGACAGACCTGACCAGAAAATTCCTGGTCAAGTGGATTTTTGGCTGCATATTCTAAAGATAAATGCCGACATACAATTTGCAGATTACTAGGGAAAGTGGAAAAATCCTTGGAAGCTGCCACTGACCCACAATTTGTCAGCTGAACAGCCCTGGTATATCAACTAGTAACGCACTTGCTTTTAAAATAGATACATTGAGTCAACTTTCGTGTTGCATAATGGATGTTGTCAAACGACGTATATATCTTCTCATTCTCACCGCTCGTTCTATCTGTACAGAGAAAACTATGAACGCCGGTCCATACACCTCTACTATACATAAACCATCCAGTGGCGATCTATACAATGGGTGAAGTGATAAAGGGAGGTATTCAGCATCTCCGGCTAAGGCTTTGCTAACTCAGCTCCTGCTTCATTCTGCTTAGCAGATGAATTTGAGGCCCTTAGGTTTGATGGTTCTATTCCCAGCGGACAGCGAGAAAAAGATAAAGCAGAAGTGCATGACTAAATAACATGAATTGTTTTCTTGAGTAAATACACCGGCATCATGAAACACATAACATATCTGCTAACGTCGTTGGGTTTTTCAAAAGATCTCCGGCTGACTTCATGATTTTACAAATGGCTTTTTTTCTTGCATTATTTTTCCTGCCTACCGGTTTATTTACGAGTCAGCGGATTATGGGGGGTGGGGGGGGGGGGGGGAGACTAGTGATGTTAATTTTTAATTTCTGCTTGGTTTATTGGAAAATAAGCAATTACCGTCCTGCTCCTACAACACAGTATAGCTGTATTTTTCATAGCAACCTCTGGAAACAGGAGTGGTAGAAAATTGTTACATGTAAAAAATGTTGTAGAGGACAACTCATTACAGATCTGACAGATGTGCTTCTGTGATGAGCAACACACTAATTGGAGAGCGCCCTCTGTTGGTAGTACCATGTAGGACATTTCCTTCAAAATGTAATGAAGAGTGGCGAAATTGATGTGAACGCACAATGCTGTCTGACTCTGTAGTTTGTAAATAATAAAATAACATCATATCTTGGTCTTATTTCACAGTATATACCCTTTTAAAGCTGTATATTCACTTAATGCCAGTATGTGAAGGAGCAGGGAGACTCTGTCCCAATCTAAAAATAGAAGCTACTATGTTCTTGGGGTGAGCTATCCTCCCCCCAATCTGTGTGGATCCTTCCTCACAGACCAATTGTCTCTTACAAGCTCTGGCAGTGCCGCAGTTAATTAGTTCCTGAGCGGTTTGTTTGTTTTTTCCATTCTCCTATTGGTCTGTCAGCACCATTTAATTTTTTATTAATAAAATTACCTTAATTCTTTCCTACCTCTCCTATCATAATATTTGGCCAATCGGTGCGAATGAAGAAATGACCATAGTTTCAATGCATATTTAAAAACGGTCGATCAACTACACAAGATGCTGGCAGCCATTTTGTTTTCTGAACCAATACTCAGCCTATCAATTCACTAAGTGAAAAACTAGTTCACTAGTGATATATCATTTAGGCATAAGGCATCTTTGTGTAGCCTAAATCATATGGAAATTTAATAATTAGCAGCATCATGTTTGGGTACTAGCATCTAAGGCATTCAAAGGCTGGTCATCAAGAAGTTTGGCTCAGATCACAAAATGGCTGCCTCCATTATAAGGGGGTGATAAGTACACTTTATTAACATGGTTTTGTAAGCCATGGCCACCAAAGATATATTTAGCTTATCTTGCTCCACTGGACCAGCCATTTGTTGGTATCAATTACAGCTGGCATGTGACTAGGATCATGCTACAAAATAAGATGTTATTTCACTACAGCAAGAAATACACGAAAACCCTCTATAAAGATAAATATAGGCAAGTATAGCAACAGAATGAATTCCTAAAGGCCTTCGTTCTGTGTTATTGGGAGATTTCTCTACCCCCATGGTCTACCCCTCCTTCCACCCTTGGGTGTATAGTCTAGTTTAATGATGTTCACAGCCACACTTCTAGAAGTATTTATGCAACAATGACTCTAGATCCTAACTTATTTAATTTTAATAAATTAGACGAGAGACGACTTCCAATGTGACGAGTACCTGATTTATGAGTTTTCTTCCGTACAGTTAATTCTGTAAACGGGAGGTGAGGAAATGCCTGTAACAACATTTGCAACTCTCGTTCATTTCATATAGCTGTCAGCAAGAGAGATAAACTAGTTTGGCAAAGAGTGTTGATCAAATTTTTAGTACTTTGCATATTCCTGCAAATATGAAGATCTAACTTTATGATTTCACGGAGTGACTCCTGTTCTTAAAATATTGCAAATCCAAAAGATTTAAACAAATGGCTTAATCTTACACTTTGCTTACAGACTTCTTTCCGAGCACCTGATGTCATTTCGGCTGATGTGCCCCAGACAGTAAGTGATTTAAGACGAAGAAAGGCAAACCGGGATCACGGAATGTATGTATAAGACAGGACGCTCATGATTGCATGCAAATATATATTTGTTTCAGTTGTGTTTAATACTGCTGTCTAGTTTTAAGGACACAGTAATAGTATAAACACACCTTAATTGTTACCCAAGTGTGATTTTGTGTGTGTCAAGGATAGGCCAATGCATACATGGTATTTGCACAAAGTGTTTATGCTGTTTTAGTTTATAACTTGACATGAGCCATGGGCTGCTTAGAGGGGTGCAGTGTGGATTGTATCTAGTTGGACGCAAAAGCGAAAAACATTTTTCACACCCCATTGTGTTTATAACCAATGCCCGGATGTAAACAAACAAAAAGAAATGGTGGATAAACTAATAATCAAGTGGAAAAACTCCACTCATGACCGTGAATTCATTGCACAAAATGGCTAACTCCAATGAATGCATTTTAAATTATTTATTATTAAATATTCCACCCCTTTACTTAATGTAAAACAAGAAATTATCATAACAATTTATTTTATTTATTTTTTAAAGTTAGAGATTTGTGGTTCAAATTCGTATTAAGAATTGACTGCCGTTAAGGGGCGCCCAATCACAATGTTGGTCCTTGGTCCCTAGTACCCAATACTAGGTCAGCCCAAGAACATAATTCATAGGTGTTCACACATATTAACAAAACTTCTTTATTATATCAGAAGAATTTGCAGCTTTAAACTTGTACTTTGTTAAAACAAATCCAGCAAGAAATACAAGGCAAACAGCAGTTGCCAGCTTTAGAGAAAATGGCTCTAATGCAAATGTAGAACACTTTTATAATCATAATTCACTAGGAGGAAAAAAAAAAAGAGAAAGATTTGCGGATGTTACATATGTCAACGGTAACATCGTTCCTCATTTCTTTCATTTACATAATGGAACATTCTTTAGATTATCCCCGGCGCTCATGTGAATTCAAAACACTGATCTGTCTCCCTCCAAAGTTAAACATTTAGATTCTATTAAAACATCTAATCAGAAGATTAAAAAGCTCCTGATTCACATTCAGGGCAAAAGAATAGAAAAAAAATAAAAAAAATCAGCTTTGTTGAAGCATTACCAGCATTAGGTTGCAAACAAGTGAGAAGTAAGACAGTCATCTCAAGCGGAGAGAGCTGCTACAGCAATATTTTAATTGAATTATTGCAGTATTAACGTTTTATGTACTGCTTGGCATGTATTTCGCATTTCATAGGCCGTACATGATATAAGATTGCCACCTGTCCGTTGTTTTTTGTTTTTTTTATGTCTTGTCTGATTTTCAGATGACTGAATTGTAAGCTTATTAAAAACCTGACAGTGAAGGTAGCCATCTTGGGGGCTGGGCCAGTATTTAAAGCAGGCCTACCTAACCTGCGGGCCTCCAGATGTTCTGAAACTACAAGTCCCAGCATGCCCTTCCAGCTATCAACAGGTTGTCTACTGGCAAAGCATGCTGGGGCTTGTAGTTTCACAACACCTGGAGGGCTGCAGGTTGGACAGGCCTCATTTAAAGGATAATTACCTCAACAACGTAAAATTTTTTTTTGGGTTTTAAAAGTAAAACAGAATAATATAAACTCTACCTGTGATTAAAACGGCTCAACTGGCTCCCTTACCCCTCCTGAATCCCTTGCCTGACTGTTTCTTAACTACACCAGTTTTGGGAACAGTAAAGCGACAACACACACAAGCAGCCATTTTGTGAACTGAACCAATCTTCAGGAAGATGCACCAGAAACCAGCGACAGCGCACAGACTTTTATAGGGTTTATTGAAATTAATCTTTCAAAAATATTGCAATTTTAAAAAAGTGTGTGACCAAGGGATCGTTTCAAACATTTTCTCCAAAATACAGGAGTTCTGAAGAAATGTCAGCCAGCGTGTTTAGAATAATTGTATATATGTTACAATAAACAGTAAAATAAAAGGCAGAGGCTTATATTGCATTTAGTCGCATGTCCCTTTGAGTTCTAACTTTGCCGATTTTATTCCAAATGTAAGCTGACAGGGTGTAAACTCTCACTTTCCCCTCTGAGGAGTGCCCAGGGAGCCGTAATCTAATAAATAACATTGATAGGAGGGGGCATCCACCAAGGCACATAACATACAGAGCACAAGACACTACTGGTACGCGGACGGAGAAATAAATTATTTGTGTTTGTAGAGATATGTTACAAGGGAAACGGTGTTGTGCGGATTCATTTATCCACAGACAGCAGTATAAAAGTATTGCACAGGCATTGATAAAAGGTGTGAGGTAAGACATCACATGACGTTCATTGCTGCCAATCCACACTACTTTCTATTATCACTCGTAGGGGGGAGAGAGAGAGTTGGCCACTCTTAGGGGCACATTTATCATTATTCACATAAAGTGAAAAGTAGTTTTCAATCCTTATCGCAATGATAAGGATTGAACTACTTCTCACATTTATGTACAGCCGTGCAATGAAACAGCAGTTCCGAAAAACTGCTGTTTCAGTGATAAAAAAAAAAAACATACTTACCTGCCTCTTCGGAAGCGCTGTCTCCGGGTCTTCTCCTCACTCTTCAAGTGCGCATGTCCAGTACACAGATCCCCTCTCTGTCTCTGCAACTATCGTTGCAGAGAGAGAGCTGTGAGTGACAGGGAGGGATCATGTGATCCCTCCACACATGCGCTGTCCAGCTCTGCTCTCCGGAGCAGAGCTGACAGCATTAGATTTCCTCATGTACGCCAGCTGCAGCGAAAATTAGTGGTTTTGAAGATTGAACAGTCGAACGGAGCTGTCTTAAATATCAATTGCAGACTTCCTTCACCTATTTTCACGGTAAGTGCACGATAGTGCAATACCGTCATTTGTTAAATGTGCCCCTTAGCAAGCAGTAGTCAGGCGAGCACTGGGTCTTGTTTAATAGCAGGGGTGTGTGTGTGTTATTTCACAAGTCCTATTGATGCAGCAAATGAAATGAATGGGTCAGAGAGATTTCATAATTTGGCCACAGATGTCTACCCGAATTAGCTATTGGAAGGATGGCACCGCCCCTGCCCCGGGGGCCAGTAGTGGACCGTGGGTCACTGATATTTCTCTGCAGTCTACATTGAAGTGCCTCATGCAATCTACATACAGCTGTACAGCTTTGTCAATGACTTTTAAATCACCAGCGTAGAAAGCTAGGATATAAGAAGTCTCTATGATTGATATCCGCTGGGAGCCGATTACAGCCCAGCATGAACCATCCTCCAGTAGGTAAACTATGCTAGAGGAAGGGAGACCTTTTTTTTAATCCTATAACTGTATAATAGAGAGTTTTACAGAAACATCTCCAACTTGTCTCAGTCATCCAGCGATTATCGTGCCAGCGGAAGCTTCGTAATAGACTCCAAGGAAGCAGCGCTTCAAGTGGTCACATGACCATACAGAATAAAATTGTTACTTACTTTACCATTCAATTTTTTTTTTCTTTGTTTTTCCAAAAATGTCTTTACATCATCCAGGAAAAGTTGTTAATTTTCAGTGCCCTTTAATGGGACATAGAAGTCGGTAGATCTAAAACCGCATATAATAGAGAGCAGAGCTTATCCGCGTTATGTCCAAAGGAAAACAAACTGAGCGTTCTGGTGATAAACAGACGGGAGCCGAGCAAGAGAGAAAGCCATGTATTTCATGAAACATCTTAGGACACGTGTTAGAGTCTGTGAATGGATTCTCTATCTATATATCTATATGTTTGTGGTATGAAAATAGTTATTTGTCGGGAAATAATATAACATCTTGTTATTGCAGAGCTAGACCACCTCTTCCCCTTACTAGTCATGGACAGAGAACAGGAGCGAAGAGTAAGAAACAGACTTAAGAACTCTATGAAAAATCCTACGGAACTAGGGAGGCAATTTGGCCATTAAACATTCGGAATAGAAATGAAACTGTTTCATCTTTCATGTATCCATACATGTATAAAATCCTCCCACAGGAAGACTATGAGAGCGAGAATAATTGACAATGAGATATGAGATATAATAAAGGAGAAATAGGAATGAGGGTAAAAAGAGGAGAATAGCAAGAGATAACCACGGACGTGAAGGATGTCCGCCTTAAATTCCACATGTGCTTAAAAATCCCACAGAGACATGTTTTTCCCCCAACAACACAAATTTAAAACAAGAGTGGATTAAAATTTCATTCACTGAGAGTTGGTTATCCAGGTGTATTGTGCTATTCATACACCTTAATGTACAGGGATTGAGCTGTTTGCGGGAAACTGAACAGTTTTGCTACAAAGTAAACAGCTGATTTTCCAGGCTTGTTCTCACGATCACAAGTTGTCAGTAATGTAGAATGTGATGTAAGCAAATGATCACAACTGGGCTTCAGAGCCAACACGTTCCCTGAATGATAAAATTAAATCTTGCACCCTGAATTTCTTTCAAACACTTCTTGAATTATTTTGCCTTTGTATTTGTAAAAATGAAGGGACACGTGAAGAATTATTCTTGTTCTAGGACTTGTCCCAGCTTCATGATGCAGGTAATTTTCCTGGCAAATCACAGCATTTGGTACAGTTCACCTGCCAATATTACCAATATGATCATCATCTTACCACACAATAGGTTGGGGACATTAGGACACACCGTTAGGTCATTGGTCAGGTCCGGAGTGGATTTAAATGTACTCAGTCTGCACAATTGAGGAGCACAAAGTGATGACTACAGTAGCTTTACATCCATGAAGAAATGTGGTGCTACTGTTAATAAAGTTTCTCTATTCAATAAGTCACAAACATACTATCCCCACCTACTGTATACAGATTAAACACCTTATTGTGTCAACCAAAACTGTTGGGCAATTGGTCAAATATATCAGCACCAAGGATAAATCAATGCTCTTAAGGACAGTAGTGACCTTTTGGGGACAGGGAGTCTGACTAAATTAGAACTTGCTTTGTTTGAGAATCCAGCCCCATGATGGAGAACTGTAAGTAGCCCTACTGTAAGTTCTAAGGATATAAGTCACGCAGAAGTTCCACAACCACATAAAGGGATGTAGCCATAGTCCAAGTGCGTCATGGGAATCCAAGCTGATTTCTAATATCCATTATAATTTACAGAATAGTGGCACTTATTTAATACACATTTCTAATACAATACAATGACATCAGAACTCACTGATTACACAATACAGAGGTACGGAAAAAATGTGTTACTGTCCATATCTAGCAATAAGACCCTGCTCCTTTACGCCTAATGCAGGTCTGCTAAACCGGCCCACATGCATCTCTAAACACCCTACACAGATACAAAACCTATTCCAAGATAAAAGCTCAGCGTTAATCCCTTTAAACTGCGCTCTATAAGGACATGTAAAATCCTGACACCAGAAGGCTTACCACTCATATTATACACTTGTGTGTACAGTGTTGCTGAATCCTCACTCAGTCACATGGGGGACAAAATGATCCTACAGCCTAATGAAGAACATGTTTTCATAGGTGCCAGAAAAGCTTAGAGAGCATCTAAATCTATTTCCCTACATATTTAGCAGCTTCACATGCACTAAATGTTACAGAATTAAATGACTATTAAAACGCTTTGCTAGGCCATTCTCAATAAGAAACATATTCTATGGCAAGTTAAATGGCAAGAAACGATATCACTACCACAGATCAACACAGATTGCTTTGGATGTCAGCATATTTAGATTAACATCTCAAAAATAAAAAATATGTGTCAAAATATATACATAGGGAAACATTTAAAGCGCTGTTGAGATGGACATCAGAATATTCACGGCACACAGATTCCTGGGTGACGTTAGGAACTCTCTGGGATCACTGTATCTATACAGCTTCAATGCTCCAGTGGTTTTAAGAGAGATAAGTGGATGACTCTGCTCTAATAGATTGAGTCGATGATCTCTAAACTGGTGTGAGAGAAAGTGAAACCTTGCTTGCCAGTGACTCACTAGCTGCCTTCAGCTTTATTGTTTAAATCAAAATCAAAACAAGGCTGACATTGAAGCGAATTCAAAAGAAAATGTACGGAAACCTTTTACATTGATGTGCCTCCACTGTTCAGAACATCGATTGTCAAAGTAAATCTCACCTTTTGTGATTATACTGCGAAGATTCCCATCATTACATGATGTATCCTTAATAGCTAATTAATTACGGCTATTTAATCATACTCTATCAAAGAACAGGTCTCCACAAAACTGCCAGCGCATTCTGGGAATGAAATAAAGTGTTATAACTTAACTGCTCTTCAGGCAATTGTAACACATAAACCTACAAACAAATGGCACACAGTTGTGGGCTGTAAATGCTGGAGAATATTTATATTCTAGCCTTCTCCAACAGATATCGTAGATTTGTATGGTGCCAAAGTGGAAGAGGGCACAGCTAAAACAAGAGGCGCAAGTGTGGTTTAGAGAGGAGATTGGTACAGTTATGAGGGTGTATTGTCATCAGGGATAGGGTAAGCTTCTTTTTTTTTTTTTGCAAAGAGATGGGTTTATAGAGAATGCCTAAAGAATTGAAGGCTGTGAGAAAGTCTGATTGGGCGTGGAGGTGCTGCTCCCCATTCCATAAATGGGGAGCAGCACGGGAGAAGTCTTTTAGGTAGGAGTGAGAAGTGGTTACCAGAGACGAGACAAGGTGCAGGTCAGAGGTAGATCTTAAGAGACCAGGAGAGAGAGAGTATTTTGATATGAGTCAACATGTATGAAGGGTGGTTTTGAGGGCTTTGTAGGGGAGGGTGAGTAATTTGATTCTAGAGGAAAAGGGGAAACAGTGTAGAGATTTGCAAGTTGGTGCAGCAGATGTGGAGCGGTGAGAGGAAGAGCAGTCTTGCAGCCCTATTTAGGATTGATTGAAGTGTGGATATATGGGTGTCGGGAATGCCAGATAGCAGGAGGTTGCAGTAGTGAAGATGGGAGAGTGGATAAAACATTTTGGTAGCATGTTGAGTAAGAAAGGGGCATATTCTGGAAATGATTTTAAGGTGGAATTGACAGGACTGGGAGAGTCTGGATGTGAGAAATAAGGCAGAGGGCAATATCAAGTGTGACACCAAGGCAGCAGGCTGAGGAAATTGTGGTGTTCTTAACAGCAAGGGAGATTTATGGGGAGGTGGTGATTCTGGCAGAAGGAAAAATAGGCTGTTTTTGATATGTTGATCTTTAGGTAGGGTTGGGATATCCACGTGGAGATAATACAGAAGGAGAGAGGTCAGGGCAAGAGATCTAGATTTGGGTGTCATATTAAAAGTGGTACTGGAGGCCAAATGAACAGTGTGAAAAGCAGCAGAGAGGTGCAGGAGAATGAATATGGAGAAATGACCCTTAGACTTTGCAGTAAATAGATTTGATCATTGATTTCTTTTGTGAGAGCAATTTCAGTGGAATGTCAGGGACAGAAGCCTGATTGCAGAGTCCACAAAGAAATGAGGAGAGAAAGTGGGACGTGTGTTTATACACTAATCACTCAAGTAGTTTGGAGGCAAAGGGGAGGAAATAGGGCGGTAGTTGGAGAGAGCAGCTGGATCAAGATATGGTTTCATTAGAATAGGTGAGAGGAGTATGTTTGAGGCTAGAAATGTACCAGTGGAAAGTGACAGGTTGAACAGGTGAGCTAGCGGTGGACAGGAAGTGGAGAGGGAGCGGAGAATGTGTTGTAGGGTGAGATGATGCGATGTGAGTAGAGACTTGGTCTTCAGTTACCAGAGAATGAATACAGTGGATTGGTGGAGTGTAGGTAAAGGTGGGTAGAGTGAGTGTAGCAAGTGGAATTTGGTATAGGAAAATATTTTGTCGCATGGTGACGATTTTTTCTTTGTAGTTGGCAAAATCATGGACTGTGAGGGAGAAAGGGGGAGGAGGTGCATGTGGGCAGAGAAGTGAGGTGAAAGTAAAACAGATCTGTTTTTGTGTTGCAAGCTGGATCTTGGAGTTGCAATCCATGTGATATTTCTGAATTCTGCATTTGATTATGATGCACATCACAAACTGATTGATAAATATAAGTACTAGCTTAAGGGCAAACACTTTTTTCCCCTTCCAAATCTGTGATACAATTTTAGGGCTGATATGTAAAAGCAATCTAGTCTCATGTGACAGACACATAACAGACTTTATTTTGCTGTTATCTATTCAACAAAAAAATAATACAACATAAAGAAACAATGTGTGAATAATTCATTAGTTTGTAGAGCCACCTTCAGTGATATGCACTAAACGTGGCATTGTGAGTTAAGACCAAATAACTCCACTTTGGTCTCATCTGTCCAGAGGATAATGTTCCAGAGCTCTTGTGTTTCTAAGCAAAAGAGCAATTTTTTACCATGTGATCGAGGCCTGTAAATCCTTAGATGTAGCTTATGGGTCCCTTGCCCTTCCTCAGCTCATAGTCTGTCTTCCGGATGAAACTGCAGCAACTCCCCTTTCTGGGAAGAATTGTACCATGAGAAACAATCTCACTGTAGAATGATGGACATGTTTTGAAATAATCTATGTACTTCCTTAGCAGCACTTGGCTCAATTCACTTTCTTTACTGATAAGTAAGTAGTAAGGGTCTACCTGTTTTTTCATACATGGCTTATGTGTCACATGAGATTAGATTAATCAAACCTGAGAAAGATGATTGTTACTTATGCCCTGATGTGTAAAATATGTAAACCTGAAAGGGTGTGTACTTCCTTTTTAGATCTACCTCTGACCTGCACCTTGTTTCGTCTCTGGTAACCACCACTCACTTCCGCAGACGAAACTTCTCCTATGCTGCTCCCCACTGAAGAAAATCCCAACCATGCCCATACAGGCTTTCCCACAGCCTTCAAATTTAAGACGTTCTCTAAAAACCCATCTTTATTACAGCTTACCTTATCCCCAATACTACTCACACTAATGCACCCTCACAAATGTCCCAACCTCCACTCTGAGCCACACTTGCTCCTCTTGTTTCAGCTGTGCCCTCTTCCACATAGAATGTAAACTCTCAAATAAGAAAGGTCCTACATACCCTTTGTTTTCATGTCCACAATTATTCTGCTGCCTGGTATATCCGTTTTATGTATGTCCTGTTTCCCCTACTGTACAGTGCTGCAGATCACTGACACCTTACAAATCTACAACAACAACTATGTATACAGGTAGAGAAATGGCTGAAGGGTAGAAAACAATGAACTAAACTCACACTGGCCTACAGTAATTTGTGATGTGGCACAGGGATCAGTATTGGGCTCCATTTTAATCTGGTTATTGAAAACCTTGTAGTGCCGATGACACTTGGCTATGTAGGGTCACTGACACAAAGGAAAATAGTAACGTAATAGAAAAAGATTTAGACAAACTGGGTCACAACATACCAGAAGGAATACAGTTGGGGGAATCAGAGATGAGAAAAGACTAGAGGACAGAAAGTGGAGAAGCAGCACAATGTCAGGCAGTGGCTATAAAGGCAAATAAAATCCTAGGATGCATAAAAATAGGATTATGCACATAATGTAAACATAGTATTACATTGTATAATTTACTAGTTATACCACATCTTGAATATGGGGTACAGAATTGGGCACCTCAATGTAAGAAGGTCTTTAAAGGGGATATAGGAAACCAAAAAGGAAGGAAAGGAAAAAGCAAGTATCTTACAATCTTCGCTTATTACTTCAGGCACACATCACCAGGGTTTTAAAAAGGTTTTTATAATGACAGTGTGAATTACAATCCAGAAAAGGAGATAAAATATATATATTATTTTCCCCCTCTGTGTGAGAGAAGGTTTGACATGTAAACCGTCCAATGTTAATGCATCTAGTAGGTAAAATAACGCAATACTCTGCTCTTCTCTTCACCAAATAGCAATGTGTGCGGCCACCATAGGACCCGGCTATGCCAGACCACCCCCTCAAGGGTTAATTACACATTATTTTAACCGGAGATTACTTAAATACAGACCCTAATCATTGGAATAAGATGATTGATGAATAAGCGGCCCATTACATATCCCCATGGTAAAATTAAATGTCAAAACGGAAGGGAGACTGCAAGTGATGGATTTATATGGCAGTATATTGTTATAGGCAGAAATGCCATTAGTTATAACTGCACAGTTGTGACATCACTTCACTATTCTGCATTAGGAACACAAACAAGCACCGCCTGTGCATCGGAAGTAATAGCGCATTGTGGATGGCAAGATAATATGGATTTGTTAAATGGGATCATGTAGAGACTCTGGTTAATAACATTTCTCATGGTTTGTTATTAGTTCTCTGCGTTCCACAACATAAGTGTAAGCACTTCATACACTTGGGTACCTAAATAGCAACCAGCAGACGATATAATAATATATCTGATACCATCTTGGCGTTCTGTGCTCTGTACAGCAACTTCTAATGGGTTGGGTACGCTTAAACGATATACTTAATTCCGACAATGAGGAGACCCACAAATAAAATCCGAATTTCAGGAAAACCAGATTTAAATATAAAGACTTACCCGAAAACAGACAGACGCTGCAGATCACAGATGGGAGGAGGATGAGGATGCCGACCCCGACTTATTCCGACTGAACAGCCCACCGGCACTACAATGAGACGTCACCGCAACCTGTATAAATGTTAAAGCGGCAATGTCTGGTTAAGTGTTTAAACACTTTACCCGCGGGGTCCGGACATTGCCGCTTTAAAGTAACATTGATACAAGTCATGACGACGTCACATTGTAGAGCTAGTGGGCTGTCCAGTCGGAATAAGTTGCGGTCGGCATCCTGGTCCCATCGGTGATCTGCAGATTCGGTTTTCAGGCAAGTCTGTTTATGTTTAAATCGGGTTTTCCTCAATTCGTATTATATTTGTAGGTCTCCTCAGTGTCGGATTTCTGGTAATCATTTTACCGATTACCACTACTTCTAATACTGATATCATTTACAACGGGAGCGACACATTATGCAATATTTTGGGTCATCTCCCAGCTCTCGTCTGTACAGTAACACTCTTGATGTAGCTTATAATACCCTAAAAGCACCACAGGGAGAGTATTATTACACATATATAAATGAATTCTAGTTCATTAATAATGCTAACCTATAGAACTTACATTGGTATCCACGTTGTTCTAGTAAATGGTGTTCTGAGGGAACAGCTTGGCACAGTCTCTGCTACCTGATTCACTGGAACTTGGGTAAATTGAATAAAGAGACGAGATGTGGCCTGTTTTAAGGATCATTAAAATCCACCGCAGTTGTGCAAGTAAATGTGTTTATATTACGGAACATAATGCTGACCACTGTAGTTCTACTCCTGTCCAACTTTCTTGGTAGACAAAATGATAAACAATGTTGTTTAGAAGACATTGACCTGTAATTGAAATACATTAGATATGAACGGTTGTGAAAACAGTTTTATTTACGATAAAACCTGCATTTAAAGTGTACCTGTCATAACTGCTGTTACTAAAAGAGACTAGGTAGGTGCAAATACCTACGTTTGACACTTTAAAGGCTACAGAATACACAATAAAATAATGCTAATAAGGCCTGATGTAGCACTGGAAGGCTGGACAGCTCTTCTATACACCAGCCAACGTCAAAATCAACATAGTAAATCCTAGTTCTCATCTATTAATATAAAGCTATATGTTTAACATGTCAGAAATATTTTTTAAGCTCACTACACCTACACTACACCAAATTCATTTTCCAACAACGTTTATTTAAATCTTTACGGAACAATGTATGACCAGATCAAACTAATATTTTGGTATGTGTGTTAAACATTTTTCGTTAATAAATGCTCATTTCTTAGTTTATCTGAGCAAATGTTATACTGTTTCTTTGGGAACTGATCCACAATTCTTATGCAAGCCATACTGGAAAAATATTTTTATTGTAGGGCCAATGTATTCGTTAAAAGGAAAAATAAAACAAAAACCTAACAAATCACAAGAAAGATGTACCTGAGATGTTTACACTGTCGTGTCTTCAGGAACAGAGATATGAAATGTATAGAGAAAATAAAAATTTATATATACTGATGAACTACTGCAACTGTATAAGAGTTAGGCAGACACTAACTGTATGCAGTATATGACAATTGTATAAAATGAGTGTCATGCAGTCGAGGTCTGATGTGCGGGGAGTAGGACAAAAACCATTTGTTTTTTAGCTCTATTGTAGATAACTGGTTAAATAAACATAACAGCAAACGTCCAAGGTATTTCTCACAGAATGATATTCCTTGCACTGCAGGAGATCTGCTCAGCAAACTTATACCATAATATTCAAATGCAAATTAGGCCAGGAACACATGATTATAGTGCATATCTAACTCATAATGAAAAGGTCATTAAGCCGACAAAAACACTGTGCGGTAATATTTTTTTGTAACACCAATTATTATTGCCTGTTTAACAACCTTTAGTTAATCTAGCCAATAGCTTCTGCAGAAAAATATCCAAATGTAAAAAAACAGAGGAAATGTTAGCACATTATTTTCAGGGCGTAGCGTTGAAACTGTGACATAAATAGAGCTTCCGAGTGTCCTTGATTACTAATATCCCACTTTGTATAACAGGGCGTACATAGGTACTGCTTAACTGGACTTTAAAAATAGGCCTTAGGGTTTGCTTAAGATACATTGCTAATCACTGAAGTAGAGAGGAGAGTGATGCAGCCTGGGGAACGGAAATGTACACCTCATCCAATCTGCCCCCGCTGGATAAGGGTTGTGGCAGGACTTACTCGAATGTGGCCAGGTAAGCAAAATAAAGCAGTGAGGTAGGTAGATGTAAAGGCCAGAAAAGATGTACACATCCTACATTTAATCATAGAATTCTAAAGTAACGCTGCCTTAGTGCCATTTTTATATAGTGATCATTTAAACATGTCTACATGTGAATTACTTACCTACAGTGTGATGCGATGCACATAAAATAACGCATCACAATAAACGGTCCGTATAAATGACACCAGTATAAAGTCACTAGGTGACAAACATTGGCACACAGCGGGACATTGAGACGCAAACCTCTCCTCATGGCAGATCCGCGGGTATCCGAGAACATTTTTTGCACGGTCTTATCTCTTACCTGCGGTACTTTTCCTGGACTTCAGTAATTCCTCTTTAAGCAAGGTCAGCTTTCCACAGAGAAAATGCACCGTGTGTTTTAAATCAAATGAAATATTTCCTTTACATATACACCATGAATAAAATAGAATGAAGGCAGAGAGAGGGCTCATTCAAGATGATTTATAAATGAATTTGGCTGTTGCATGCTTTTTGCTCCACTAAGTCACCAACTCTGTCCATATCGTCACTATCTCTAGATTGCGGAACATTTCCCGGCTTTCTCGGAGATGTGACACTTTGATTTCTCACTCCCCAGACAATAGGATTTGGGGGTCTTATGATTTAAACAACTTATAAGAAAACTCATCCAAGCTTGACTGAAAAGAAACCAAAAAAAATGTAAAAACATGATTAAAATAACACAATGGGAAAAAAAAAAAACAAATAAACAAAACTTTAATTTTAAAATTTTATTTTAACAGACAAAAACAACAAATGAATCTCGATGCAAGACATAGTAAAAACAAAAACATAAGCTATTTTAGTTGAAAATAAAATGGAAGAGTTACATAGATTAAAAATAATGGAATATGGTTACATATTACAGAAAATTGAACTAAATGGCAAATAAAACATAAAACAAATGAAATGGTTACCAAGGCAATGCAGGTCAGGGAATCAAGGATGGAGGATTCACACAATATTAAAAAGAAATCCAAAAGGGCGGTCAGGAACATGAGCTCTGCAAAACAGATGGAGGAGCTACAGTGAGTAATCTGGGGTCTTGGACATTAACTATAAAATGATGGAAATGCACATAAAGTTTAAAGCCAAATAATGGTTAGTTTAACAAAACTGCTACAAAAAGGAGAAAATCCACTGCTCTAAGTACATCAAAATATGTCCAAGTAAATGTGGGACAGTTGTCTCGGAGAATAATAATAGCACAAAACGATCAGTAAAAACATAACATTCTTTAAAACTAAAAGTTATTATTCTCATGTGAAAACAAACAGTTTGTACTGCTCTGTTATGGACTATATAACTACATACATTACGTGAAGTGTTCTTAAAAGTCGTAGTAAACCTCAAAAAAAAAAAAAAACCAACACATCTTAAGATGGGCTCTCATTTTAGTCAAAAAAAGGTACATTTTGCAATATGAAGAGCATACAATGATGTACAACTGACTTCTTGATGAACGAACCGATACATTGTGCCCGGTATACACAGTAAAATTAAAAACAAAATGGTACATGTCAGTTTTTACATAGAAAAGTGCCCAGTATTTGGCCTATTAATTCATTAGGAAAGTGTGACATCCCTGAGGCATGAGGCTCGGGGTGCCTCACTTTGTCACTCTTCCAGAATAAATGGATAGACAGCATTCTCATGAACACTTGTTGAGACCACCAAATTAGCTGCCCGCAGTGCGTAGATGACAATATCAGTGCACAAGATAAACGGAGCAACTCACATGAGCTACCATGCTGATGTATAGAACTGCACACAGCCATGCAGCAAACAGAAAACTGTTTAATAAAGTTTTAATAAAACAATAAAGCACAAGAACAAACTAACTGGTCAATAAAAGTGGAAAAACCCAAAACAAAATGTATTATTTATGGGACTTTAAGTTCAGCAATAGTGAGGGTATAATATGCTCACGCAGGTTTTGCCAGCAGCACATTCTCTGTGTGTTCAGCTCATGTGGGAACAGGCCGGATGGATTTGATATGGTGGCCAGAGGGATGGCAATTTCTCTGGCTGTCTGGATTTTCAACTTAGTTCACGTACGGTCAATTTGAAGTGTCTGCATACAAGGAAAAGGATGCACTGAGAGGACATAGCCTTAGAGAGAACGAGGGTCTAGGAACAGAGGGTACTGTCTCACTGTCCAAAGATTAACTTCCTCAATTATCAGCTTATTTCAGGCAGTATTTATATTACAGAGGAGCTAGATTACAGCAACATTTTAAGGGAATACACTTTTCCTGCAGAACAGGCCATTTCACAGAGGTGCAGTACAATCTTGAAGCCATCCCCCATAATTCTTCATTTTATAGTTTTACCCAATTACAGAAGCCGTTCTAAACACTCTTCCTTAGGGTTAGGGGTCATCTTTTTGTTTCTAATCAACTTTCCTTGCTCAAATGGAGCAATTTACACCTGCTGAAACTGGCCCCACTGTGAAGACAGACACGTAGACACGTACTTCAGGTACACAATGCCCATTCACGGCACTTACATTTCAATACCTAATCTCTGTAAACGATACAAATCTGCAACACAAAACGGCAAAGCACATGTAATTATAGAGGTCTAAGAGCAGTCAATGGGGTTCCGACACTAACTTTGCCTTCAGTCAGCCGAGGGTGAAAAAAAATGTTTAGCTGACAGCTCATAACAAATTCAGACAACATAGTGCATTCAATTTCACATTGAACCAGGCTCGAGTCAGTGAGAATAACCCATATGCACTTCGATTCCTATAGTCTTATCTGCTCACATTAGCATCCTAATCTCTCAATGCAGAATAGGTAAAATTACCCTTGCCGTGTGCCCTTCACAGTGGGGACCACAATGTTGTACAGACTACATACTGCAACACAAAGGGATCCTTGAGATACTCTGTATCTTCATGCAGAAATCAGGCACGCAGAAGCAATAACTAGAACATGTTAATAGATTGTTCTGCTTATCTACAGGAAGGTCAACATGCATTCCAATTATCAACACACATTTCTCCATCCACATTTTGCCTTTTTGTTCAATTCAACACAGATTAAAATATGTTAAATGGCATTATCTTACAGTTAGCGAATCCGAGCCCGATATGGCAATTTCTTTTCAATCATGAGACCGTTCAATACATGGACGAAAAGGAAGTGGTGCTTTTCTCTAACCAGATATTAGCGCTAGAGATAGGGAGGTGGCTTACAAAGTTGTAAATGGTTGTCACTAACAAAGATTGCAACATACACAGTTCAGAAAAATTCTGGCTATCACTTCTACATATAAAAAGATTACTTTTTTTTTGGGGGGGGGGGGGGGGGGGGTGGAAAAATTTTTTTTTTTTTTTTTTTTTAAAAAACAAGACACTGTAGCCTGGCAGTGCATGCTAGTAGTTTAAGTTCCACACGTCGCATGTCTCTAATACATTACACAAAGCACAAATAGAATGAAGGGCCGTAATGCAAAAGACTCATCACAAGGAAAATGGCATAAGAATGAATTAGAGAGAAATTATTCAATTACTGCTCTCTCTAACTTCATTTGTACTTGTGTTTCACAAGCATATTCATCTTTATTTCTAAAGCATTTAATTTGGTGATAAACCTTGTTAAGTAAAATAGAAAAATTTAATAATTGCTTCAATTCTTAAGTTTTATCAAATCGAGCCTGCATGTTTATTACGATACGGCTTGGAAACAGTTTCACTGGTCGGAATGAATATTTTAAAGCCTATCCCTTACCTTTATAGCATATCTGTGTATATGTGTGTGTATAATATTACATACACACACACACACGCATATACACGCAAACATGTTTGAACTTTGTTTTATACAGAGCTGCATTTGACACTGTGCTGCTGGGGAACCTGCTCCTTCTACTATATAACTCTCAGCCTGTGTATTCCCACTTGCCCACATTCCCCTCCCCCCCCCCCCCCCTCAATGACACTGTCCCTGTCACATGCAGCTCTATCCTCCCTAACAAGTTCACTGCCTACCACTTTACCACAACACAGCTCCTACTGCTGTGACCATTCCAATGATCTGATTGACTTACAAACTGACTACACACAGACAAGCAGTACATGGGAGACTTAATACAATTAGATGATCAAACCGTAGTCAAACGTACCTTCAAAAGAACACTGATTTTTGGAGGATACTATTTTGGATCCAAAACAACAAGTATATGTATGGATTTCTTTTTATATAGAGGTGTGTGACAGCAAGATCTTCCTGCATCAGTTTGACAAGAGCTCCTTTCACTTTAAACTGCAGGAGTTGGCCCAAGTTGTGATATTCAGAGCTGGGCTGTGACACTTAAGAACCGTTATGGAGTATCTCTCTTTGTGGATACTGCAATAAATCACACTGTCCAGGAGGAGTTATAGCAATGAATCACCGGTCTGGCCTATAAAGTCCTTGCCCTTTATTGGGCAGTATACTTCATGTTGAACCATTACTAGGACCTTCTTCCCCAAGAGATTGCAAAGTCTGTGCTCTTCAACCTGTAAATTCCTGGAGGACCCAGCTCCTTCCACTAACCCAGTCTGCGGCTTCCTACGTTCCCCTCCTCACATCTTGACACTGCTCCTGTCACAAGTAGCCATCCCTTCACAAATGCAGCAGTAATCTCCTGATATACTCTGTGCTGCTGGGGACCCTGCTCCTTCCACTATATAACTCTCAGTCAGTGGCTTCCTGCTGCCTCCATTCCCCTCTTATCACATGCCATCCTGTCCCATAGTCACTGCCTTCTGCAAAACCAGTGCATTTATCTCCTGAAATACACTGTGCTGCTGCAAACATTCTAACGATCTGCTCAGAAGTGAAGTTGCGGTAGAACTATGCAAAATGAAAAAAGGAGCTCTAATCCCAATATGCAACGAATAATTGCTGTGAAATTTTGCACGACCTTTGGAAATATATTTAGCAATGGCAGAGAGCACTGAACGCATCAGGTTGAAGAAATAGTGAAACCGGCTTCTCCTTGTTAGCATTATTAGTAGATTGCAGAACAGCATTTGTGTTGGTTAATATTTCATGCTCTCATGATACTTGAATGACTTCAATATTAAAAGCAAGGTCATTTTAATATGCATTGGAATCTGATCAGCAAAGCGAGCAGGGCCCTCCTACCTCTATTTTTATACATAAATACCTGGTCTTGTTTTGTTCCTGTGTTTGCTCCCAATTGTAAAGCACTGCCGAGCATGCTGGGGCTATATAACTACTTGCTAATTATAATATTATGATTATAAAACACCATTTAAACATGTGCTATATAACTTCCGGTTGTTTATACAACCTGTTCTCACTTCAGTGGCATGTAAAGGGTCTTCCTACCACCTTTGGTATCTGTAGTGGGAATAAGAAATTTGCCTTTTCAAAAGAAATAAATAAAACTAATGACCGAGCTTGGTATGTACTAAAAACATAACTGCTGAACTTGTGCTCTTGCTGTTCTGAGCATAACTGGTAGGAATTCAAAGACTGAAGATGGAGAAAACCAGCAGATTGCATCCTTTGATGCATAGGAAGATCATAAGCTCTCCTTTGCACGGATCTAAGGATTGTGTTAGTATCTTACTTAAAGCTAGGCCCATTTCATTAAATATGAAACTGGTACATGGGGTGCCTTCAAATCGCCATTGCAGACACTGGGATTTATAAGGAAGATTACAGTACTTTCCTGATCAGGAAAAAACCTCTGCTGCAAAAATGTAAATTCTGTGTGTACAAAATAAACTAAAAAGGAACACAAGACTGCCATTGCAACATCTATCAAAAGAGACTGAATATTGATCCAGCCAAATAAAACGTCTGCTTCCACTGTGTACAGGCAACAGGTACAAGATAAGCCCTTCAAAATACCAGGCTATGATTTAAAGAGGACCTGTCACCTCTGGGGTCTTATTAACTAGAGGCTAGTCAAAGATAAAGTAACTACATTACCCTACCCCTTGGTTATTCCAGGAGAGGGACAGGTAAATCCAAGCCTTTTAAGGGGCAAAGAGTGTAGGGAGTGAAATTACCCCCCACCCCCTCCTCTTAGGATCTGTCACTGAGGATAGATCTGGACTCACACATTGGCTCAAAGAGGTTGATGCGCACACACACCATGGGTTGGGAGAAGCCTGTGTCTCATGAGGGATTAAAAGGAACAACCGTAAACATTTCTTTCAGCCAAAATATTGGCAAGAAGTCAGAAAGCCTTAGTTTGCCTGGAATGGAAATAAAGGTAGCAATTTTATGCTATTTGCTGCAGTGATGAATTCACATGTATAAAAATCAGTAGCTATGCCTAGCTCTTAAGCCAATAAATGATAAATGGAGCAATTTCGCAGGCTAAAACTTATTTTTTATTTTTGCAGATTTTACCATCTAAGAGAAAATAAGAGTGACTGAAGACTACATAGACATCCGTGGCAGTCACTAGCCAGATGTACAATATATTATTTTCCCCAAATCTCTGCTGCTTGGATAGGTAATTTATAATATTCTATTCCTGGCTAGCAGCGACATATCTTAACACAAGGGAAAGTTCTTATTTTGTGCGTGCTGTGGAACAACATTTTGCAAACATTACCACAGCAATCAGAAAAATGTCACCTAGCTTCTCTAACAAACCTGGCTCATCTAAGTCTACCGGCACCTTAAACCCACTGCCCGCAAGCACTGCATAATATATAACGGGTGTTCTGGTGACGCACTCACGTAAATGTGCCTGTTCCTTACTTGCTATTCACAAGACACATTGTAACCAATAGCACTGGCCAGGTTTATTGCACGGTGGCCCAGATCTATTTGAAGAAAATAAGTCATGCAGCAGCGTATAGAGCTGTGGTGAGCAGCAGGCAGACTGCCTAACCTTTACCTATAACCCCCAGAGACAGATGTCGATCTTTCTCTGCAGAATATGATGTAGAAGGGGGGTGGCAGCCACTTCTGCATCACGTGACCACCTTTGCACCGTGTAGGGAGGTCACATGACATACCCAGAGGAGGAAGTGCACTGTGCTCTTGTTTTTTCCTCTGTGCAGCCCCTTTACACAACTGACAAATTTTAAATCTGTAATAGCTTATTTTTTTTACCTGTAAATTAACATTTTTTTTTCTTCAGAAAACAAAGGGGAAAAAAAGTGTTGTACCGAATAGTGAAAAACTCATCCATATGGGGCTTTGACAGGGAAGCCCTCTACCCCTCTCTCTACAGCTGCCACACTCTCTGCACTTATGGTATTTACAACCTTGCTTTATGTCCCAACACTCCGAATAAAAGAACTGGATTAGGAATTAAAGCCCTCAGCATGCCTCATCTGAAGACATCAAACACACAAGTCTGGTTTCTCAACATGCTGCACATCGATGCTGAGGAGTATGATATATACAATGACCTTTCTTCAGCTTGTCACATAATGCACCAGCTAATATACTAAAACAGATCTCCACCTCTGGGTCACTTTCTTTTACACCAGTATACACTAGAACTCCTGCTTATTACACACAGACAGCCTACACTGATGAGTATGTGATTCAACAGGTTTCCATAGCAATTCAATTTTCTATTAATGCTGGTTAAAATGCATGGTCTTTGTTATGCATAAAGTACCTTCTTTATCTGCATCTGTGCATTTACTAATGGATGCTGCAGTTACAATACTCTATCAAGAAACAGCACCACCCAGTGGTCAGATGACGGCAAATGGCAGATTGCTTGTATGCAATTATGTAATGACTGTTAAAAGATTATGAGAGATGGTTTGTTTATGCAACAAGAAGCTATATATAGCAAACCATGTTTTTGTTTTGTTTGTTTAGAACAATGTCCCTCCTACTTTAATAGGTCCAGGAGCAATAAGCCAACATCCAAATTGCTTAGCTTGACTTGCTCTCAGAAAATTAGAAGTCAATTAACATATCAGTGGACAAGAACAAGTGGAACCTTCTTCCACTTCACTGCAATTTCTAGCTTCTTTTCCTGTTCAAACGGCAAAGATTTTAAAACAGACATGTCACCTAAACTCTAATTGCTCAAATGACAAAGTACTGCTTCAAATAATTTTAAGTGACCAATACTTCGCCAAACACTATCTGAGCAGTCAAATGATTCAGACAGCAGTGTTTTGCCAACACGTTTGCACATATAGACTGCACTGGAAGATTTAATTAGACTGTCTGGCATCAGATTTGGCAAAGGAGGAATGCAAGAGGCAAGCTCAGAAATCCACCGCTTAGTATGTGGCCAAGATATCAACCAAGTGAAGACGTAAACTGTCCACTTACAATAAACATTCCAGATTTCTAAACATGAAAATACAGATTTGTTTATTTTTAATCTCCAAGTTTTACAGTTAGCTACTTCTAAATCACATTTTTGCAAGAGAGCCCAAGGTTTGCCTCGGAGCACTGGGGTCAACTTCAACCAAGGTGCCACCTACACAGATATTAAAAGGTTATCCCTGTGTTTGCTTGTTTTCCCCCCAGGATCTTCAATTCCCTTTAACCACGCAAGAAACATATTGCAAAGTTAAATGGGTAAATACCTGCTCTGAAATGAGGAAGAAAAAAAAAAACAACCCACATGTCCTATCACGTTACCCAGAACGCATAGCAATGTAAAAATTCAAAGACTATTTTGTACCTGCAGTTGCAGCTTAAAGGCTTCTTTAAAAAAAGAAAAAAAATTATACTATCTCTCTATCTTATATTAATAGTACGATTAAGCATGTGCCTAAATACAATGTAGTTATTAACACACACAAATATCAGCTATAAACCGATGTCCATCCCTCTGCCATAAAATCCTTTGGATTTTTTTTTTTTTACTTTTAAATTAAGTGTTGTTGTAATTAGAAGCCCCTATGTACACTGAGTTCATGTGATCATTCAGAGCCAATGTGCTGAAAGCTGGCAGCTTGATGACTTCAGAGGAACATGGCGAGCGCGCCAAATGTACATTCATTCATTAATACTTCTAAACATTCACTGCTGCTCATTAACGTCATACAGGTGAACATAGAATAAACTATAGTGCTGTAATGCATAGGAAACGTCAACTTTGTTAAGTTGTGTATTCAGTTATTTAAAAGTTGTGTGTGTGTGTAACAGGTACACTGAAAACACGTCAGTTTAAGAAACGCCACATTCGTTCAATTGGTACTCCACTCGCATAACAAAGAACCGCATCTCTGGCAGGTCTAGATTCAGGACATCAATACCCTTTATTCAATCTGTTAACTGTCTGTGTACAAGTTCACGCAGCGCCCGCTGAGTTGCTATAATAATCTCTTCCCTGACAGACTCTGCTGAAAAGATCTTGAGCGGCACCTAGTAAAATATTACAACGGTTCACCACTTGGCATGTGATGTGCTGTATAATATTTGCCGAAAGAGGAAAGAGAAGATAATATTGCTTAGGGTTTCAGCAGCACAGCAGGGAACATGCAGAAATACTTCTGTGAACAGAACAACTCAAGTGCTATTCGCATTAAAAAAACAAAAAACATTTAAAACACAATAGGAATAAATGTTCACATGTCCATAATCAACAATTATAGATAGATTTGCAAGTGCTGCCTAGTCTTGTCTCATGTTTTGTTACAAACTTGCCTTTCCCCTGAACATTCAGCCAGCTGTGAACGGTCAATTCATCCTAGATATTTTGTACAAATATACAATGTATCTTGAACAAACTGACAGACGCAGTAGAAAGATTCCAGTGAAAAGAATGATTTGAAACATCAGAAGAGAAAAAGGTTCTAATTACAGATTTAGGCTTTGTCAATACAAGTACAAAAGAGAACTGGTTTGAAGGCCATTCGTGGCGGACTACACAGAGAATGCCGGAGAACAGACGGCAATGATGCTTTACAGTGGGTTAGCATGCGCTTCTTTATAGGAAATAAATAGTCAATATAATGGGGAATGGCTGAGTATATGGAAAAGAAAATATTGCCATTGTTTGTGATAAAGGAAAGGGTACCATAATAGCGAGAGTTATGACATTACTCTAGAAAATAAAGAGATGTACTCTATAATGTGGTTTATTTGCAGGAAAAAAGATTTTTGGCAACATTGTCAGTTTTTCTTCATTTCATTCATTTTCTTATTCTTCTACTTAGAATGTAAGCTCCAATGAGCAGGGTCCTTTATACCCTTTTTTCCCGTGTCTATTTTGTCTACCTTGTATGTCACCGTTTTATGTAAGTTTTCCCTACTGTACAGCGCCGCGGAGCACTGCGGCGCCTTGCCAATCTACGATATTAATTTTGGGCAGCTTAAAGTCCACTTCCCCCCTTACCTCTCTCTGTACATCACAAGTACGGGGTGAAAAGATGACCCCCAATGTGTGACAAGACAGCATACTGTACAATAGTTAATCAATATGATCAAAATAACTACACGGACCAGCTGAAATTGCATGGTGTGTAACCAGTATAACCACATAACGCAAAATGTTTACAAATATGACAGATTGAGGTTTTTAAGCACAATACAGACGAGGGGATCCCGATCCTGCACCAAAACACCCACCTTCCGGACCATGGCTGCCAACTCCTGGATCCAGCGATTGGGCCAAGAGCCATTAGTAACTAAATAGGGGAGACCTTTCTAAGCCAATAATGACTTTTAGGGGACACTATATAAATTTCTGTCCCTTTTAGAAATTTAAAGGCATTGAGGAAATTAATAGAAAGCACTCATTTGGTATCCTTGTGCTAAACTAGCAAAATACCGTTTCAGGGTACATTTCTGAAACTGCTTTGACAAACTATATTTTGGGGGATTTTGGTTTGGTTTCCCTTACCTAATGCACATACACAATATAGTGATAACATTTGCTTGGGTGGAATGAAAAATTACAAAGTAAACAAAAAAACAAAACCTGTGTGAAGCTTCGCTTACATTAGATTCTTTCATGGCAAAAAACACATTCTTCATAAAATATTGATCCTTTTCCTTTGATCTTTAGAACACGATCTTTTGCTTAAAAATATTTTCTAAAGTCCTTTGTAAGATAGTGTCCCTTTAACCGCAGGAAAAAAAAAAAAAAAAAAGAAATGCCCTTTGCAAGATAGTGGCTGGTGAGAAAATCCCAAAATAAAATCACAGTACAAGATGATGTGTTAATCCCCAGCACAGTAAGGTCTGTGTTGAACCAGGAAAAACAGATTTAAAAAGTAATATAATAGAGGCCTTTAGCAAACAGCCTACAAAAAAAAAATTCAACCCACCTGCCACGCGCCTACATCAAGACACTGTTGACTTAAGTCCACAGCAAATATTTCCTCAATTCGGAGATTTATATCCCTCATGGTTTGCTGACAGGTTATCACGGGTAACATTTTACTTTTAGAAAAGTCTCATTGTGAAACAAAAAAGCTTCAGATTTCAGCGATTACTGGTCTATGCATGCTGCAAGGTGTTTTAGAGACTCGAATGGCAGATAAGTTACAGTCAACATTTAAATGTGTCATCAATTGCAAAGTACACATGTAAAATTGTTTCTTAACCAAAGTGCAGCTCTTCACTCACTTTAATGCAGAAAGCATAACATTTAGCTTAACACTGCCAAACACAAACACACTTGAAGAGAATAAAATCATGTGTTTGTCTTTTAACTACAACTGCACATTAAATATTTTTTCAATTCTCAGGCGCTGCCAAGCTTGTTTCACCGAACGTATAAAATGTTTTGTTGATACCGGAGATCTTTCTATACCACAGTGGACAACCTTTCAGCACTGTCCTGTGCTGAACAAACAGATACAGGAGAGGGGCACACACACACACACACACACACACACCTGGGGGGTAAATGCATCAAGCTGATAGTTTTTCGGTGAGTTTGAAAAGTGGAGAAGTTGTCTATAACAAACCAATCAGATTCTAGCTGTCATTTTGTAGAATGTACTAAATAAATGATTACTAGAATCTGATTGGTGTCTCAAACCCGTCGAAAAACTCTCAGCTTGATACATTTACCGCCTGGTAAAAGAACGCTCCACATAATCAATAGTTATGTTCCTTTACAATAAAATATGTTCAATTTCTTTAAAGCTCAACTCCTTTTATTCATACTTTGAAAAATGATTAAGAGGGAAAAAAAAAATATATATATATATTTTTAAAAACAATTCATACCCCTCAATATTTGCAAATAAAAAACAAAACAAACTCAGACTACACAGCTGGTTATATCTTCTCGTCAACTGAAAATTTCATCTAATATGCACCAATTAGGTATGAAAAGGTACCCTGAGCTCCCTTATCCCCCTCTACATTACCTATCTGAACCAGGACTGCTATTCACATTTAAACTTTGTTGCAACAATGTTGCAGGCTGCTGCTAAGTGGTTAATCCGTAGGTTTTGTAGAGACAGGCAATAATGTTACATGATAACATTATTAAAGCCCATTAAAATTGTTTGATGTAACATCTCTTAAATGTTCTGCCCTTTTCTCAGTCATTCATTTGTAAACTTGCCTGATGAAAGGGCCTCTGTGCTCTGAAAGCTAGCAGATATAAAAATGTCTTTTGGGTAGCCAATAAAAGGTATCACTCCTATATTACTTTTGTCTTTTTTGACACGAAAGTATTCAAAATCAAAAAGAGGATTTAAAAATGTGAACAGGTCCATCCCCTTGCAATGTTTGTTGACGCTCAGTGTTCCGACAAGCGGTGTTGGAATTGCCTGCAGAGTTCTGAAGTATTAACACCAAGATACAGTTCAGATCTATGGGAATGCTCAGTGTGAACGTGGATGCATCTTCTGGAAACCTTCCTGCAGCATAGTTAATAGTGGGGACAAAAAGCTTTGTCTATGCTTTAAATTATGTTTTCTCAAAAAACCTGTATGTGCAAGCAATGTGTGGGCAAAATAACTATCAATCACTATCAGCATCTGACCAGGGTTGATCAGGACAAAAAGTAAATACAGTTGAAAGATTATTACATCTAACCAAGTATGCAGCCATTGTTGTACGGGTTCGTTCCCATGCAAATACAGCTAAAATCTGAAATTTCAGCCTGCCAAGCAGCCATGTCGGCCTCCATTTTCAGGCACTGACTGCTGAAATTTTGAACATTTCATTTTTTTTCCCCACCAAGATGAAACAGATTTTTTCAATTTTTTATAATAAATTTTTTTTTAAAAAAATACAAAAAAAATGTGAACCGTCTTGCCCAAGGGCATTTACTGTACACCATAAATTAAACACTTTCAAATTTAACAATCACTGCATATTAAAACAAAATATGTCATACTTTACACATCAGTAAATCCAAAAACGTATACAGAATGTACAGTAACCAATGCTAAGAATTGCCATCAACAGAAAAAGAAAATGGTTTGTGCATTGGTCAGCTATACAGATTTTGAGCAAAGAATTATATCCAACATAAAGAAGTGGTACTGTGCAGATTGTAATAGAAACAGAATAGATACTATAGAATGACCTATAGCAAAAAACAAAAAAAAAGAAAAAGTGAAGTGATAATGTACGAAGGTCAACATTACTTGTTTTATTTTCAGGGGTTAAAGCTTACCGGGAATAAAAATGTTAATGTGGTCTAGTTAACAATGGGTCATGAGAATGATTTTCTGTCACAATTTTTTTTGTTTGATTTAACAATAACATTTTGCCAGGGACACTGAGCAATGTTCAGCTCCCCAGCGATACTGACTGGCAGCAGTAAGAAGAGTCTGACCTCTTCGCCAGACAGTGTTTGGGCCATCCCTGCATGCATATTGGAACTGTAAGTCCGGGATTCCAGTACCAGATACATAAAACATTAAATAAAAATAAATTCTAATAGAATGTTTAAAAATCTATATAAAAAAATTGAATCAGACTCATGAGAAAGTCTATTTAAATAAAGCCTCTCAACTATTCCCACCCATCCCCACTATCACCATCCGGAGACGATTATAGCAATAGAACAGCGGATACTTGTACCACTGCTGAGCAAGGTAACTAGGTAAGTTCCCCCTGGTAGCTGCCAGTAAAGGCTCTCACCAACCCTGGGGGCTTTAGTAAATAGGTGGAAGCCCTAAATCACATTTTGCACCGATGTTGGGCTTTTCTCCCCTACAATAAGACCAGACAGGTGGTAAGTACTGAGTGCTGGTGGTGGGGCCAGTTTGCATTTTTCATCTACATCCTGACAGATCGCTCCGCGGTGTAACCCTTGGCCTACGCTGCCCAGACAGCCAAGTTCTGAAAAAAAGGTTGATTCTTCCACAAGCCTTTTATTATGATCAATTTTAGTCAGAAAACTAATCACAACTGCAATCCTCATTAATAGATATTTTTGTGCCTTTTGATGCTTCGCTGATCCTCTGTTTGAGAGCATTTTTCTGTAATTATACAGTTTTCCATTTCTCAGTTACGGAGGCCTCTTGGGCATCCAGTTTAAATAAATCTCTGTGATCTTATGACACAAAACCAAGTGGAAGTAAAAAGGCATAAATTACAAATACCAACAGCAGCAACTTAACAAACATGCGATGAGCAAAAGGTGTTTTCAAACAGCTATTAATATTGTAACTAATTAGCATTTAGGACAGAAAAGGCCCTAACTGTGCTGGAGGAGGGCTTTTATAACTAACTACTGCGAGCTCTGGACTGTGACACTAATAATGCAGATATCAGACAAGATGGAGCCAAAATTATGCAAAATTTCTTTCACAAGATTATACCAAAATAATCAAAATGTTTTTTCATATAAAAGGTGGAACACCACCAATCCGTCAGTGCATCAGCAACCTCACATCACATCTGTGCTGCTGGGGGACCCTGCTCCCTCCACTAGAACGCTGTCTGTAACTTCCTGCTGCCTCCATTCTCCTCCTCACATCATGTCACTGCCCCAGTCACATGCAGCCCTGTCCTCACTAACATATCACTCATATCACTCATCTCATGATATACTCTGTGCTGCTGGAGGACCCTGCTCCTTCCACTATATAACTCTCAGTCTGTGGCTTACTGCTGCCTCCATTCCCCTCCTCACATCATGTCACTGCCCTTGTCACATGTAGCCCTGTCCTCACACAATCACACAGGACGATGTCTACCGCATGATCAGACTCCTCTTGAAATACTCTGTGCTGTTGCAAACTTAAAGATGATCCTACAGGCTGTTTTACTCCTGCCCACTTCAAAATTGAGGACAGAAGTGCAAGAGATGAAAAATGATAAGACCATCCAACACTAATCAAACCTTAAAAATAGTCTGTACAGATTCTCATGTAATATTAAGCCCAGCCAATATGAGGGTTTCATTTTCTTCCAAAGACCCCATAAAGGTCATAAAACAAAACTGAACACAGCAAATATTTGGAAGTCACAGCAAACACTAATAGACATTTCCTACCACCAATCTTCAGACTGGGTTACAGGATAAAAAGCTTAGAAACGCAGTAGAGTCAACGCAGTGACTGTTTGGTGAATATTTGCTGTCTGCTATAGCTCTTTTCTTTGTTCCATTCCTCAGGAATGTAGTTGATGTTCACATTTTGTGGATGAAATGTATACAAGAAATAGTCATTGGGCCAACATGTACAATACCATTTATGAACATTAGGGTACTACCCTGTGCTGTGAGATTTGTTAGTACAAGCCTAACGCAGTAGGTAGCGCTGTGTGATTTGGCTAGAAATACCGGCCAAGTGTCTAGATGGAACAAATACCTTCAGTAGCATCTTCTCATCTGTGTGGATCTTAAGTGACTTATGAAGACACCGGCTTTGTAAGACCTTGCCCACGGGCAGGATTCAGAGCAATACGTTGTCAAAAGACGTATCAGCCTATGATACACAACAGTCTTTCCGTATACCTACAGCTACTCTGTTATAGAGCCACCACAGTCTAAAATATACATTGCCTTCTGTAAAAGGGCTGCCAAACATATTTACAAACATATGAAATCTCACATCGTAACTGAACTTGAGACTTGCACTCAGATGTACAGATATAGACTTTAAAACTATTATTCTCTAGTCAGTCATTTTTTTAAAAAAATTTTTATTTACTAAGTGGCTAAAATATGAAGTTTTCTTCACTAGTATTTCTGTCAGGAAGTCTGCGGTGTGTAGAAAAATATCTTCCCCACCTATTACAACTTTATCAAATATTTTCCAGTCCTAAAATTCTCCTGAAATTTTCACATATATATTTGTAAATGGTATACGTACGCTGTTTTATAAACGTTGATCACTTTTACAAACAAAAAATAGCTTTTATTTACATTTGTGCTCATCTAAAATATCTTTTTGTTCTAGAAAAATGTATATTTCTCCTCGAGAGAAGGGGGAAGTCCCATCTATAAATACCCTACATGAAGTTCTCTTCAAATGAGTTAACGCCAAACAGACACAAAGGCAGCCACCGTTTATATACAGTAGTCTTGATAAACTGGATAGTTATTATATTTGTTACACATACAATATATTCACAGGAGGAAAGTCTATTAGCTTGTACAATAACTTTACTCCAGATATCCAAAACATAAAAATCATTGGTCTGTTTGTTTGCCCGGTTATACATTCAGACACCTTCTGCACCAATTGGGAGGAAACCAAAGCAAGGTGGTCCAGCTGGATGCTGGGCAAGTTTTAGGGGGGCCAGGGGTCCAGTTTGCCCCCCAGTAACTTGAAGATTTTAACGGGGCTTCGCCAGATACGTCAGCTAGTTGTTAAAATAATTTTAATAATCATAACAGCAAAGCTGGTTCAGCGTCAGAATTTGTATCAGAACAAGGATATGGATCCGCACCAGTTTTGGACCATCCTCCTAGGTCATATATATTGTAACCAATTTGAAGGGGGTGCTATGTGCAACATGAATCAAATCATTTAGAAAAGGAAAACAAGGGTTGCACACAAAGGCACTCCAGTCCTCTACTCAAATTAAGTAGGTTAAAACATAACCTTAATTAGTAATCTTAAAAAAGCACTGATTCATGCATCAATAATAGGCAAATTATTATAAAAAAAAAATAAAAAAAAAATAGTGAAAAGATAAGAAAAATAGTTATTTAAAAGTTAGACCCAGGGGAGGGGCTGGACCTACATGACCAAAAGCTCATAGTCTAGAGTAGTAGTTAGGTCTGTAGTGGATGATTTATAACCAATGGTTATGTATTAGACCCATGACAATATAGTTATACGTAAACCGCATAAGACCACATCTTTTACATTTCTCATCCCAAAGTGTTGAGCATTAAACTGCTATCATGGGAGTAATTCAGGCAATTAACCAGTGCCATTAACTCAAGCCTGTCCAACCTGCGGCCCTCCAGATGTTCTGAAACTACAAGTCCCAGCATGCCCTTCCAGCTATCAACAGGTTGTCTACTGGCAAAGCATGCTGGGGCTTGTAGTTTCACAACACCTGGAGGGCCGCAAGTTGGACAGGCCTGCATTAACTAATAAGAAATTGAATTTTAATGTGACTATTCTCTTAAAGAGAATAGATTTAGATATAGTGGTTATTGAGGGGGTGTTTTTACAAACAGGCTTCCTGTCACTAATCTCACTGTAAGAATAGTCTCGGCATCCATTGGCAGAAGACAAAACTACACCCAACACCGAACCTCACTGTAGAATGACAAAGATCTAACATTGTCAGGTTAGAAACGTTTACATAATATTTGTAATTAGCAGTCAATTTAAAAAAAAATATTTATAGGAAGCAACATGGGAGTTTAGGAACAGTGGTCCTTATAAAATCAAGCTTTTTTTTATCTACTCTTTTCATACAGTCAGTATTAGCACACAATTTATACTAATATACTATACTAATAGAATCCTTACCATTTATGACACATTAATTTTGCCAAATATATGGATTTATTGCATTCTTGATAGCCCCATTGTAATAATCATTCACAATTAAATGGGTAACCCACTTCTGTCTATGACGTTCCAGATTCCCGACTCAAGAAATACCCAAAAAATATAGGAAAAACAGAATGCATCTTTGGCTCCCATCGATGTGTCTAATGGGTGAAACTTTCCTATATTACACCCAGTTCCGATTCTGGGAGAAGCGAGTTTACAAGCACAAGTGATGCTCTGCTTATTTTTGGAAGCTGCTGTCAAGTCAAAGTCAAGCAGACACTGATAAATCATGGGATAAACTACGTACCTCATAACCAGGGCAGGACAAATCCCAGGAGTCAAGGTGACTATTCCTGGCATGAACCTTCTGGGGTCATTGCTACAGATTTCAGTTGTCGCACTGTCAAGTTACTTAAGGACTGTAACCAGAGGTTTGCACAACAGGCAAACTAAGGCATTCACATTAGACCTCAAGCTACATACCCAGTGTTGTCAACTACGAGTGTTGTACTAGCATTTTTAACATGGTACAAGGCATTAAAAAAAGTTTTTCCCAATGACACCATACCTGTTTGCAATGCTACTTAGGTTTGGGATCGTGGCAGCACTATGTTTAGGTCCTTGATGTTGTGTGATTTTTGAGTTCCGCTACTAAACATGTTTACACTACACACATTTAAAGTTAAGTAGCATTGGGAGATCAAGACGACAAAAATGTACTGTTGAATCACTTGTGCCCCAACACACAATTGTTGAAGTGTTAATATGGTCCCTTCTACTATCTCTAAGCAGAAGAGGAATTTCTCAGTATGTTTAGCGGGGTCAGTCAGCATAAGATGTATAACAGGGTAGTGGTTCCTGCAGCAAGCATATTATATAGCCACAGAACTTACACAAGTTAACTAGGAGTTCATACTCCTACTTTAAAGAGTTGAACACAACCAAATATTTTATTTTTTCAACATTTACGTTGCATGTGTATCCTATATATCCTAGGTTCTCAACATGTGATACATGTACCTCACACAGATTAAAGGGGCACTGCAGCCTTTAAACCTAACCAAGTCACATTCACTTACTTGTAAGCACTCAAAACGAAAAGGGGTGTGTTTAAAAACACTTAATCGCCACAAATTTATAAAACATCTTTCCTTTTGCGTTTATGATGTATTTTATCGAACATTAACATACTCTACATTCCTTCATAGTATTACATGATTCTGCTCGAATGGGGAGGGGGGGTGACTTTATATAAAACAAACACTTTTTGGGGTTACAAAGTAAACATTTACAACAATAAATGAATACATGGGGGAGGGGAAAAGAAAGTTGAGAATCCATGGTTTACATACGGTGGACTGAACAAACATGACCAAAGTATGAGGTACTCTGGGGCCTCGTGCTTCAGTGAATTGATATTCCTGATTCCCATGAATACTGGTTCAGCCCACACAAAGGAACAATCCCTGTAACCTGTATTCTTTAAAAAGAGTTACTCAATTGTTCATGTCAGCACATATATATATAGCAACAGGCCAACACAAAAAAAATACCAACGCCAACTTCATCTTCAACTATATAGTTTACCGGTCTCTCTTCTTAACTGCAAGCGAACACTGCCTTTGTTTATTTTGATTTTTTGGGGCTCTTGATAAACAGAAGGGCCATATTAATAATCCAGGCATTACTGCTTCATTAATGAAACGAAACAGTTTTGATAAAAATATACTGCATTTTTAATGAACTTTCACACAAACAGATTCACAATGGCAAACATAAGCGCGGAGATCAACTGCGTTCATTACTCCTTAATCAACCTTCCCCTAGCCATCGCAGGTACTTTAAATAAGCTGCTCAGGCAGAAAGCACTTTGAAAAGTTCAAGGGGTTTCCTAGTAGAAAGTCTGGCAGTTCCATTTAAAGATACCAATCTCTATTAACCTGGTGCTGATTAACAGTTGTCATTGCTATGAATCATAATCAAATGATTATTTATAAAGCCGAATACTGAAGAAAAGGACAGCAATTCATTCTCCTTCTGTAACTCTGCCAACTTATTACACTTATTTCCAATAAGAGAAGGGTTGGGGGGGGGGGGGGTAACTTGAATAATGGACTCTCATTGCAAATTAACTTTCAAAATAATAATGGTAGAACAGGATGCATGAGTTATTTATATTTTCAGATGTGTTTCTTTCATCAAATATTGACTGGAAATGGCAAAATGTGCACAGGAGGACGGTATGAGAAGTGTAAAATAAAGAGGTTGGTGTTTATTTACGGTCCATCCAGGTAACAGCCAATAAAACCAGATCTCGCATTGCCACTTGACCTGAATCTTTTAGCTCTTTGCCACAAATTCACATCTTTACAGCAACCTTCTCCCGTAGATTTACTAAACGAGAGGTTTTCGGACACAGGGAATCAATATTTAGAAAGTAAAACACACATCCGATATGCAATCCCAGAAAACATTATATTTTTAGTATTTAATCAGCCTTTATTTATATGCCTGGTATAAAAATTAAGACTTACAACCTGCAAGAGATTTTGTTCTTCTGGAACGACTATTGCTGATTTCCATTTTGACAGATCCCATATATTTCGCTTGTAAGCTCCTACTTCAGTTCCAAGGGAAGCAGAGCTGATGTCACTAATGAACCACACAGGCAGTCATTTGTCTGCCCCTGTGGTATCATGTACTTACATATTCCAGGCTCTGACTAGTTTTATGAGCAACTTGTACCACTTCTAAGAGAGAAATACAGGACAGAGCATAAATTACTAGTCCTTATTTTATGATCGGAAAGGTAAAATCAATGTTGGATATAAAACAAGAGTATATCTGTATCCCAAACGGCACAGGAAAAAACCAATGGGTGTACACCCCAAACACCCTCTAACAGCAGCAATGCAAACATGTGCCAACAAGCAGCAGGGTAAGCTGGCGCCATATCTGAAATAGTCTAAGGGACAGCAAGTGGTAACAAAAACATACACAGGGATTGCTGAATTTTTCATAAGACTACTAAATAAAATAAAATAAATGGAAAACATATTTGTAACAGTACACAGAGGAAATATACTGGTTTAACCTTAAATGTTAAAAAGCATCAGATAGCCAAGCAAACTGCTCAACGTACACTGCAATATTTCTGGTAAAGTAAATTCTATGTTTCACCAACCTAAGGAAAAAAAATAATAATTGCTTTCAACAGGGCTATTTATTGATTAACATCTTTAAGGCTTTATAACCTCTGGCAAATGAACTTGTGTTTTTAATTGCAAATTAAACAACAGTAAAACTGCATGTCAGACGCAACACACGCGACACACAGTTAAATTGCGTGTTTTCCATCACTTATAAGGTGGATCAGTCCGTGCACCTCAATGCGTTTACTTGCAATAGAAGAATTCACTGTAGTAAGGTTTGAATCACCCCAATGATGCAGCAAAGTTGGTGAACACAAGTACCATCGTCAGTGGATGTGGATCCACTGGAAATAATGGTTTCCATTTTTCAGATGCATTTTCTGTACATAGCATTACAAACACTAACTCAATGCACGAATAGACAACCGTGTTTGAGGCCTTGTAAGTTTACTCTTTAAAGACCATCAGAGCAAAACAATGTCCTTTGCTCTCTGCATATATAGCACTTTAAAGCCCATCTGATTGGCTCAAAATGATCACAGGAGATTAGTGTCACATGATAATCAATTCAAATTACCAAATTAAAATAATGCAGGAAGTACCAGACAAAGAAGGTGTTTTCCAACTTTTATCACAGATGTTTTGTGCGTTATAAACTGCGCATCGCAATAAGGCTTTTACTCTGACTTTTCTGCGTGTAAAAGCAGAGATTGGAGAACACAATTTGATTTTAGATGCAACAATACAAAAATAAAAGCTATAGATTCCAAAAGGAATAATGCTTTTACTGATAAGATATCAATGTTAAATATCCCTCACAATCTGTCCAGCACCACAAAGGAAATCAAACCAATTATGGTGTCTCTGTGATAGAGGGGACAATATTGGAGCAATATAATAATTTATGGGAAACATGCATAGGTGAAGCATTAATTAAGGGACTGCAAATTACTGCCTGCTAGAAACAAGGTATATTCTAATGATGGCAAGAATGACTAAGTTTATTTATATGTAGAAATCAGTCACGCAGACAGAACCTTATTTCCTAGCATAAAAAGGTTTTGACCAAATGCTATTTCAATTTAAGCCAGAAAAATATTACAATTTCTTATGGTAACGGGTCACTAGGAAGCCTGCTCCTTCTGTTGATGGATTTGTACCTGAAATATCCAGGTTTTCTCTTCCTTATTACACCAATCTATTTTGTATCTTTTAGATGCAAATCTGTATATATTTGCAATTACAATTACCATTGTTTGTAACGCAAACTTATGATGTACATATTGTATCTAATGTTGTGATACACAATGGGGCATATTCAATTGTTTGAATATCCTGCGGCGTTAAAACTATTACCGGTATTACAGTAATAGCAAGCTGGATTTCAGCTCGCGGCTCGGGGAGCTGCGAGCTGAAATCCAGCAAGAAAAGTACCGTAATACCGGTATTTACGCGCACCATTACCGTAATGACGGTAATAGTGCGCGCACCACAAGATTTTTGGCATTTTTGCCAACAATTGAATATGCCCCAATGGGTCACTATGCTTTATCAGATCGGTGTGAGAGGGTATAATATTTTGTAATAAATTGGATTATATGGTGGGGCGATACCAGCTATAAGGCACTATATATAATATATGCACTCTACGCAATTTATATTAGATGTGTGATATACTTTTTACTCTTTGTGCCTTGGTGTGATATTTACTTTAGCTGTTCCCGAGGAGCACAGATACACAGGGTACTGCGGAGGAGAGGAATGCAGGGTAACACGGTGTACTATTACTTACTGATAGAGGGCTTCTTCCAGACAATCTCTTGTGGTAAACACACACACACACTATACTGCTCGTAGTTCACAGATATGTCCCGATTCACTGACCTTCCTCCACTACATCTGTAATCATGGAAACAGACTATGGACCGCGCTGATTGCTTATATGGCTATAACTAAGGGACAAGTGTTATTCACGACAAACCTGTCAACCTGCAGCAACAGCAGCTAACAGTCCTATTCCACCGACCCAGACAAACCCCATTCATTTGTAGCACAATCATTTGACTATTACTTTTGAGTGGAGACAGTCTGACACTTATTCTGTTTCTATATATGTATATTAATAAGCAGTAAAAACATTTTAAAAAATGATATTTTGATTAAATGTAGTGCATTGATTTTCCTCCTCTTCAGTATCTAGGGAGAGCCTAGTTACAGACTAAACATCCTAATGAATAACTGACACACGGGTTATAAGTACAGACCAACCAAAATAAAGATAATGTTCACCAATGCAAAAAAATTCCTAAAGGGAGCTCCCTCCTTCTGTGTAACCCACAGTCTTGAGGGATGCTACATCCAGACATTTTTCCTGGGGCAAATCAATTAAGTTAACCACCTTTAAAATTTGGCATCTTGTAATTGGCCCCTCTGCTCGCTACACCCCCCCCCCTCCCACCCCCAATTCCCCAATTTTTAAGATGTTGCCAAGAGATAAACTGAAACGCACCAGGGATCCAGCAAGGGGAGGTGGGAATAGGTGGTGTAGATTGAAACAAAAACTATGGACTTTTCTTAAGAAACGTACTGAAAAACCTAATATTTTATTTGTTAACATAATACAAATCCATTTTGGTGACAGTTTAAAAAGTGCTATTCACTTTAGGTGCAATCAACCGAGAAAAAGTAAAGAATGTAAAAACAAACATTTTAAAAGGTTTTCCACTTTCATAATAAGTAAAACATTGAGCATTCATTCAGTACTCATCTCTGAAGTTTGGGCTCAGACAAACCTGAATATTCCGTTTCAATGGTACTCAAGTATAAGGAACCACTTGAGAATATTCCCATAGGATCTCTGGCAAAGCTATTTCTGTACCCGCTAGATCCGACTGTACACTAGTATACATGATTACTCAAAACCCTTTGTTACTTAAAGTTTGGATCGATGGTGGTCACTAATTACAAGTCTTCTTTCATGTGTGATCAGAACCATTATGTTAATCAGCCGCTTCCATTTCAAGTCAAGAGATCAGCCAAAAGTCAGATTTCTAAAATAGTAGAAATGAAGCTCCTTTGGTAACATTATTTTCAAAGTCTGTTATCTGAAAGCATTTAAACCATCACCATGTGTTCAACTACTGTTCTACTGAAACCTGTAAAACCATCTCCTGCTTGAATTCGGAATATCATTTGTGTCCAAATTGCCCACAGACGTAGAGAGTCAATACAAAGATACATTGTCACACGTCTGCTAACTACAGTCATAGGCTGACCATGATTTCAGGCCGGCCCAGCTAATTTCCAGTCAATCTCCGTGGAGTGATCATCAGGAAGATCGACTGTCTTGGACCCATATATGAACCAATCTTTAGGGATTTTGGTTTGAAAAGATAAAACTTGTGTGGGAGTAGCAGTATTTATCAGCTCCCATCACCTAAAGCTGGCCCGACATGCTGCAATATTGGCAGCACGGTGGCTCAGTGGTTAGCACTTCTGCCTTGCAGCACTGGGGTATTGAGTTCAATTCCCGACCATGGCCTTATCTGTGTGGAGTTTGTATGTGTTCTCCCTGTATTTGCGTGGGTTTCCTTCGGGTGCTCCAGTTTCCTCCCACACTCCAAAAACATACTGGTAGGTTGATTGGCTGCTAACAAATTGACGTGTGTGTGTGTGTGTGTGTGTGTGTTGGGGAATTTAGACTGTAAGCTCTAATGGGGCAGGGATTGATGCGAGGGTTCTCTGTACAGCGCTGCAGAATTAGTGGCGCTATATAAATAAATGATAATAATAATAATAATAATAATAATAATAATAATAATAAATCTGGCCAAATACAGCTGCATTCAAAAACAAGGCCTATGATCTGATCAAAACCAATCAGATCATTACTACACTTGTTGTTAAATGTGGTCAGAAGATGGACTTTATCTGCCAATGTTATTTTACATCCCCACCAACAGGCCCCATCCGTGCCAAAATAGACACCACTAGTAAGCCATGCCCTGAACAGTCCAATTCAGTTTGACCAATGTATGTAACCATATTGTACACTGATCCACTAGCTTGGGCTCAGCTACAGGGTCTGCCTGTGTGTGGCCAACATTATACCCTTAGAGAAATAGATGTTCTATTTACCTCTAGATTAAACTCAAGGATGTTTTCTATGCCAGTGGTGCTGAATGTGAACCTTGGAAGCCACCCTACACCAAAAGGTACGTTAAGGGGGACACTTTCATTAAAGAAAGCATTTTAATGCGTTGAAGGCACCTTTTGCCAGGCATCAATACATTATTTTTCCCCAGACCATGATTAATCTGGCATCACATGGCCACTAAGGAGCTTGTTGACTGACTGCCTCAGACTAAGATTAGGTTACACTCTCCGAGGAAGTAGTAGGAACCAAAATGTTTTCCAGGAAAGTAGTATACGATAACAGAGTTAATTTTGTAAAGGGAACAATGAGTTATAAGAGGGACCCCAACGTCACAATAGAGAGGTACTTCAATTTCAAGGTTAGTACTTGAAAAACCTTTGTGTGAGCTACTACACTGGTCCCCTTACATGAAAGGCATATTTATTTTGGCACTAATTATTGCATATACACAAAAGCCCTTTTGAATGACATGGAAACAGTCTCTTTCATCAATATACTTTTAGACATTTACATAATACCTTACATAGTCTTATAAGAACGGATTTCCAGATCTAAAATAAATCAGGCTCACAATACAGAGCGGTTTCATGTTAAGGAAATACAGGCCTGAATTATCCTCACAAGCTATTTGATAGAAATTTGGTATTAATTCACTTTCAAGGTGAAGCTCATTTGGGAATAATTGCCTATTGTTGCCAGATCATCATCAGTCAGCCACTTGTTTTACTGTAACCTTGACATTTCCCCCCCTGAAGAAAAGAAAAAATTGGAAGATAAAGGACAAACTGGAATTTGTTACTTTGTACTGTCTGTCACTAAGCAACAGAATAGCTCCATGTTCGCACAATTACAATATAACAGGCTCAAATTGCTTTTTCAGGAAACACATATGTTAACTCTGTCCTAAACACCGTGTTAAAGGATAGATCTTTAACCTCTGCAGCGCAGTATCACAGAGTGGCATTTTCGAAAACCATAGCCAAGATGTACTGCCTGTAAAAGGACCTATTATATAACTACACTGGTCTATTAATCATCCAATAAAAGTTATCCAGGACATTTTTTTTGTAATTAACTTTCCCCAAATGACTAATTAAGCTACTCCGTCCAATCTGCATAATGCAGTCACTGGCACTGGGGATAAAATGCCAACAGGAAGGAGAGGAGTAAGGTTAAAGGAGGACAACTACCAACACTGAGCACTTCTGGGACACACAGCAAGGCAGACATAGGTAAGCTTTTCTACATACTGTTGGCCGTGAACAGTGACCGATCCACCTGGTAAGGGGGAGAATTTCGGCATTTGCCCTAGATTGCCTTACTCACACGTACAACCGTTTTCAAACTTCTACACAGCCATAAACCTCTCTGGGGTCAGTTTGGATATACAATTATATAGACCCTCCATTAAAAAATTAAATTGAAAATTCCACTGAAATCTTGAAGGCATAGACAGCTCAGCCTACTTCTTAAATGGACAGTAAGCTCGAGAGATGTCTTTCATTGTACCTAACAAAGCGGCAGAATCTTAATATAGTTTTATGCTATTTAAGCGTAGGGAGTTGTGTGTCACTAATATGCCTTCTCCCTGCCACACGTTTGGTCCTTTCCAACACCAGGGATATTACAAATATCCCTTTAAGGATTATCACACATCACTAAACCAGACAGGACAGCCCTGAGAAGAAATCAATTATGGGGAAGAGAATACAAATAATGGAAACTGTACTGAACAATGTAACTAGTGCAGAAATTAGGTAAAGTCCTAGAACAAGAAAATATTTAGACATTCATATCCCTTAATATTCACAGTAGATATATTTAAACAGAAGACCAGACAGTTGTTAAGAGTTCCATTAAAAGAGCACTAAACCTAAAATGCTACTTGTTTATACTATAAAACTAATTTTGATGTTCAAAACATATATGCAAACCAGTCATGAATGGGGAACTTCTGCCTATATAGTTTACATGCAATATACCTATTAATTTGGCTTCATCAGCAAACACGTTGCCTCTCTTTGCTGGTTATATATGCTCACTGTAATGTGTGGGATCAGCCCTTTCAGGTAACAAAGGCCAAAGCACAATTACTTTTGCAGAAACACAACATTTTGTAATTATTTGGGTTTCAACATTAACCTGGTCATAAAGTGTTGTAAGAAACACTGAGCAGATTACATTTTTATAGCTTCTATAATCCTCTGTCCCCTTGCAAATCTACTTTGAATAGATGGAAAGCCAATTATAACTAATTCTTATATAAACACAAAGCTTCTAATCTGAGCAAATTGAATCTGTGGCCAACAAAAATTAACCATCCATCATCTGTGTGTGGACCTCATTATATAATAACCTATATATTTACATTCCCTCAATAACACAATAGCTATTGAGAGAATGCAGATTTCTCGCATATCCCATATTTGATATAGCCAATATAAAGAGGCCATAAAAATCAGATACATGTGTTAACGTGTGTAACATTAACCAGAGACTTGCCAAAAAAATAAATATGAAAAAAGAGGAATTGTAGGAGAAGCAGCTATTAACAGTGAGCAATATTTGGAGAGTCTACAATCCCCCTAAACCCTCAATCTCTGACTACCAGGTTCACAATGTAATAAATAGATCATACATGCCATCATCTAGATTACACTAGAAAACCACAAAATTTGGTGTAGCTTTGTTTACAATTATTTTGACGTTCACACAATAAAGTGTCTTTAAATAACTGTGGATCGACATAGAAAAATCTTAAACTGAAAGAAGTGCACTTTGCTTAGCACGATTTAAACTAAGTTCGGTTCATACCCCAAAATGGCTGCCTCCATTGGGTGTAGACGCCCGATCTTCAGAAAAATAGCATTACCAAGGACGGGAAAAGGGTTCACTAACTTACTACAGTTTTTGAAATCCTCTCTGTGGCACAGTGACTCCGATAATGTCAGGCTGTGCACTGTACTACTTTGTGACCTCTAGGTCTGTTTCAACAAGCTAAAAATAAGTAGAGTAATAAATGGAAGAACGCTGAATATTAACACTAGATGCTTAATGCTTTATTTATAGGCTTTATATTGTAGCGGCTCCTGACTGATAAGTAAATCAATCCCCTGGAGCCTAGATACGTGGTCACAAGTCCTCTTTTGCAAGACGACTTCCGTTCTCTCTCTCTCTCAACTCAAATCTGAGATCACTGACCTAACTTCTGTCAGGCTTTTTTTCTTCTTTTTTTTAATAATCAATGATGGGCTGTGTCTGGCTAACCAAATTCAATACACAGAGTAGTTGAAACACCTGCTTTTCAGCATTCTTTCCCCCTGTTCCCCAGTCACAGTACAGACCAATAACTATCAATAGATCCTTAAACCTATTTAGACTCACAAACATTAATGCAGTGAGTGACATCTATAATTCAGGGTCAGACAAATTTATCTTTGCTGATATTTCCTTACTGGTGCCTTCCCCCCCCCCCCCCCCGACTGTTGGCAACCATGATTGAAACCAGAAGATACGGCGGCACATAAATAGTTTCAATAAAGTTTTTTGGACCAATAGCACACATCCCTTTAAAGAGAAGGACCATGAAAGGAGACAAGATAATACCTATCCTAACATCGCAGCAGCTTAATGCCTCTCCATGCATGGAGAATATTTAGATTGAAATCTGAGTCCATATCTTTTGTTTCAGGTCCATAAATTCAACCCAGATTTCTGTAAGCAAGATGTCTCCAGCTCCCTAAAGGTTTTAGTGCCGAGGGAAAGAATTGCAAAAAAAAGTCATTGATTTAAATTAGACAATTTAGTCCGTGACATTGGCGAGAAAATATGCTCTTCCTTCGGCAATGAGACTGGAGGAATTGCTCTTTAGATGTTAAATCAAATTTTGCAATTTTTCTGGCAAATGAGGCATGCAAGCACATTATCAAAATCATGGCTTCCAAAATTAATCTGCCACTAAATAATTTATCATGCTGGTGATCTTATTGTAAATAAGCTGAAATGGGGATCACGTGGTGCCTGATCAAGGTTTTATTGGGCCAATATCATTAGCCATAAAGCACTTGCTTATCGGACTATATGAAAGACAGGCGATCATTAAAAATAAATTGTAAAAAACGAGAATGTCATTTGATGCAAAGTATTCATCTGCTTCGCAGTGTCTGAACCATAATCCTCAGAAATACATTAGCATGTTAAATAGAATAAGAATAGGGCCTTCCACTTCCTCTATAGGCGGCTGAAGTTGAAGAAGGTATTCACTTCTATTAACTGATTAAGTCTGCAATGTTGCTAAAAAGTACTAAAGCCCTTCAATGCATTAAAAAGAGAAAAAAATAATAAGTGCAAACTACTAATAAAAGCAGTATAATGTACTTCAATCCTACAGTTTTTACATAACTGTTCTGGAATGGAGTCAGTTAAATCAATCTGGATTTGGCTACAGATCATTTAAAGGTATTTTTGAAGCACAATATTGGATTATTTAATGCACAGAGTTGAAAGACAAGTTTCATGGATTGTTCAGAACCGAAGATATTAGAGATGAAGCTGAATTCCCGTAAGGGGGGTGGGGGTTCATACACAGAGCAGACTGTCAGTGATCACACTGAATGACACTACAGTAACATACATACACCATACAGTCAGGATCTTTGAATCACTACAGATAACACACTAGCCTGCATTTATCTGCACAAACATGTAAAATATTTGTGAAACTATGGACATTTTTACAGCATTTTTATTTGTTCAGTGGCCCTTTAAAAGGTAGGTTTACTTTTCCTGTAATTCTCTTTGGCTTGTGACAACATCCTAGTTTTGCAAATGACTCCTCTGTTATTCTTAACATTAACTGGAGCAATCAAAAATGACTCAAAAAAGCATGCGTTATAGACAGAGGAATGAGCAGAGTCTCCAAACAGCACAGAGCAGTGACGTGAAGTTCCTATCCAGCCGACACAGGACGACTGGTGCATCAAATGTGTCTTCATATAAAACAATCAAACATCCAACTTGTTTAAAAAAAATATATATAAAAGTACATTGCACCACTGAAATGCTGCTATTGTAGCAGTGTATACAGCTAAGATAGTAATTACCACTTTAACCTTTGTACAAATCATCCAGATATTATAGCATATTACGCCGTTCTGTTTTACCATCAACATAAGATAAAACGCCTCATGTTTACTTGCGAATAAAAGGCTTGTTTATCTCATGACAATACCTTGTATCCGTGCGCTCAGCCACCATGGTTTAAGTTGTTTGAGGGTATGGAGAACTCTAGCTGTGCTTTCCTCCCCGTCGAAGTAATTTACGCTCACACAAAAGCATTATAATTTAGCAATGAAGTAAAATGCATTATGCAATTTAAGCTAAATTGGAAAGTAAGGATGATGAGTTATATTTGCCTGGTCTAATCTTACAATGTGCTATATACACTAGACTGGCAAATAAAATGAGTGTGTGAAATGGTTCATGGTTTGTCACTATACAGAACTGAATATATAATCTATTCTCTGTCAGAATTAATAAAATAGTGGTGGGTGAAAACGGATTGCATGCGTGCTTGGAGGAGCGATTGACAACGAAAAGGAAACGTTAAGAAATTAGGACACTCACACCACATTGGGGGAGGGGGGAGGTGTCAGTTCAAACAAGTTTTCCACCACACCAAACCAGATTGGCTTTTAATTGATTTAACCAAACGGACCAATCAACAATGCATTGTGCTTGACCATCACAGGTTAAGTCTATAAGAAATGAATGGAAGACTTAAATGTAATACCAATATGGTTTTCTACATATTTATGTGAAATAGCATTAAAAATAAAAAAAAATACAATTCATCATCATCTATTTATATAGCGCCACTAATTCCGCAGCGCTGTACAGAGAACTCATTCATATCAGTCCCTGCCCCACTGAAGCTTACAATCTATATCCCCTAACATACACACACAGAGAGAGAGACGAAGGGCAATTTAATTGCAGCCAATTAACCTACTAGTATGTTTTTTGGAGTGTGAGAGGAAACCGGAGCACCCGGAGGAAACACACGCAAACACGGGGAGAACATACACACAGATAAGGCCATGGTCGGGAATCGAACTCATGACCTCAGTGATGTGAGGCAGAAGTGCTAACCACTGAGCCACCGTGCTGCCCAATTCTCCAAATTTAGATTTTTAGCCAAGAGACAGGCAAGATACAATCACAATTTCCATAATCAGTTGTAGGCCATGAAGTTTTAACTTCTCCTTGGCTTATTTGAAAAGTACATTGTCCATGACGAATGTTAGAGATACATGGACCATTTTTCGTGATTTTGTTTTAGTAACACTAACCAAATACACACGGCATTCAGTTTCAGAGTAAATAGGCATCCACAAATGTATCCAAACAGTCAAAGCCAGGGCCAAAAGTTACTAAGACCATGCAGAAAATATTAGTGACAGAGTTATGCACACTGACAGGCAACACATCATACCTTAGACTGACCAGCAAATAACTGCTCAGAAAAGGATGTGGTAAACAGCCCAAAATATTACGCACAGCCTAGATCCAACAGTGCAGGGAAAGAGGGGAGCACAAACTGCAGAGACCAGATTATTATTTGTATTCACCATATTGTACTTTTAAGTGCAAATGAGTCAATATCAACAGGGAAAGGTATCCATTAACTAAGAATAAATGGTGTAAACACATAGCAATGTTACAAAAATAAATCCTAGATCAGTAGAATGTGTCGGTATATACTGAGGGTTAAAAAATATGGAAATTAGCTTAAAACAAGAAATACTAACAAAAACTTACATAGGCTGGAGTAGCCAGGGAGTGATAGGTCACGTAACACCCGGTGTCATAACCGCAGGATTAATATAGCACCACGACAAACATACAGCTACAATCGCTGGTGAGATAGCCCAGAAATAAAGGATTCTTCCAGACTCTATCTGGACTGGATAAACAACTATGTAAGTTATGTTAAAGCTACACAACAAACCTGGGGTTATATCAGATGATGCGGTCTGCTATACAGATAGGATGATAGATATCAACTACTTTAAAGAACTTTCACATAACGCATCTCAAGAACACTTATTAAAAGGAAGTGTTACTTTAGGCAGCTAAAAACCCCTTGCAAAATAAAACTGCTGATCATGAGGCCGCTATAAGGTGTATGGACTTTCTGAAGTATTCTACACACTATCAGCATTTGCCACCGAATGGCTTGAGAAATCTCCGAATAGAACCAAAAACCATCAACCTAAAACCTTAACTGTAGTGAAGTATCAGCAGCAGCACTAGGAGATAAATGAACATGTCTGGATTGATTGAAACATGTGTCTGCAGAGGATGAGGAGCACAGATGTGGTACACGCTCCGTACCGATACCTGTGCATGGACTGGGAGACTGATATTCTGCAGAAACAACGGATTGTTTCCTTTCACAAATTGCCCTGAGCAGATTTACTCATCAGTAGGCACGACATTAAACATTTCAACCTATGCCTTCTGCAGTAGGGTCTGCAAATCCTTACATTGATTAAGCTAATTTTAATATTTTGAAGTTGGCAAGTTATGATGAATATATTGAGTTATTGAAATTGGGTTGACATGTGTATATCATGTTACTAGTTTATAACACACTAGTTACAACTGAATAAAAAAAAATGAAAATATGTTTATAATGATTTACTCTGGACAATAGTAAGGACTATGGATTTCTTGAAATGACTATGATAATGGCGTGGGACAGTTAATAAAGCAATTAATTACAGATGGTAGATTGCAGTGGTGTGGAGGTAATGGTGGTCTAATTAAGTGTTGTGGTATACATGCACTTATATGGGACATCTGCCCTCTTCTGATAAGCAATATGACTGGCTTGAAGCTGTGGTAAGCATTTCAGGAGAGAACAAAGGTCCAAGAGTTGTTATGTGTTTTACTGTCCTATATATACATATGTGTTAGGACCCCAGAACACAGTAAATTGTGTCCCCAAAAACATTGAAGAACTTACAATGTATCGCACATTAAACACTAACAAAAGGTGCTGCAGCTACATCCACAGTAGTACCAAAGGCCACAGAAATCCTATGTCACACGAGCTACATATGCTTAGTATTGCTGTGTTTTTAAATATCTTAATTTGTTTTTCATTGACAAGCGATAAATAAACAGTGATTTTTCTGAAAAGGTTGGAGAAGCAAACAGCTTCAAACAATAATAAAAAGGCCAAAATAAACAAAAAAAAAAAAATTATATATATATATATATATATATATATATATATATATATATATATATATATATATATATATATATATATATATATATATATATATATATATATGAAATTGTATTACTCATTTTAAAACAATTTAATTTCATGTTAATGTTTAACCGTTGCCTGAATGTTAACAAAGAACTCTTTTTATTGGGGGGGGGGGGGGGGGGGGGGGGGGGGGGGGGGGGGGGGGTGGGGGGGGGGGGGGGGGGGGGGGGGGGGGGGGGGGGGGGGGGGTTGCGGAGGGCAAAAAAATCCACATGTAGTCCACTAAATATTTTAGTGCCCTTGTCGGCGTGTGTTAGAGATGTGCTGCCGCAGCAGTTGGCAGATTGCGGAGACTGTGCATTTTTAAAACCACTTATCAGTTGAGAGATGCACTCACTACGAACCTTTAATAAACTCTTGCTGAAAAAGACTTAACCCGTGTATCATAGGATTGCCACAGAAACATCTCTCATACCAGTATACAGACACACAAACGTATAGAGGGATTTCTTAAAGATAATAACACAAGGCCACTTACACAGCTGAGAGTGCCAGTTGGTGTGAAGATGAGCACCTGGAAGTATTCCATTAAATCCTATCTATCAGAGTCTAGAGCAGGCCTGTCCAACCTGCGGCCCTCCAGATGTTGTGAAACTACAAGTCCCAGCATGCCCTTCCAGCTATCAACAGGTTGTCTACTGGCAAAGCATGCTGGGGCTTGTAGTTTCACAACACCTGGAGGGCCACAGGTTGGACAGGCCTGGTCTAGAGTATACCACCGTTGCCCATCAGTTCAGATGGAATGGTCCAATGCATCAGCATTTTAAAATATCCTGGTCTTGGATCAGCTTATGAGAGTACATTGAAATATTTTCATAAATCTTGGAATTACATCAACTGTAACAGCATAATAGATCACTACAGACAAAGCAGTCATTCAAAAATAAACCAATTTCACTGCACAATAAGACTGGAATCCTCTTTTTTTTAGCACGAGGTGCTGTGAGCAAGATGCTTAGTAATTGCAATAAAGTACTAAAGACACAAACCACTACAATTATAAATCCATTAAAAAAAAAAAAAAAAAAAGTTTACAGCTTGCCATAGCAACTGGCACTTTACATTCCATGAACGTGCCCTGACCAAATAATAGCTATGCCTCCTACCAACAAACCCTCAGTTGTGCACAATATAGGCACTTCGTCAGCCAAAAGAGAGGGCAACGGTGCCATTGTCTGACAGGACACTGGATGCCATGGAAACACCGTTACATGTTTTTGTCAACTCCAGAATTATAAAGCAAAGTTTCAAAAAATGCCTCAGCATAGGCGATACTTCTTTTTAAGCCTTGGATTTCGCGTGCAGCTAGAGAAATCACATAAAGGCGTTCTGACCTTTATAGGTCAAGGTGCCAAGTTTCACACCCGGTCTCTCTAGTATTCTCCAGTCATGTATCAGCTTTACAAATGGACGGCAAAGTGTCAGTGATCTGCTTCACTGCATCTTGTCCTACAACAGGGAATTCTCAGAAGCACCAGATGATCCTCTAAACAACTGTCGTGTAGCACAAATAGGATATTATGGTTCTGCATTTAGTTTGGGCAACGGCGCATAGAACCACAAAGCACTAGAACAACGTCACTTCACACAACTCCATAAATTACCTTACAACATCGGTCCTGACGGCAGCATTTGTACAAGATATGTACAGATAAAAAATAAAACTCTGCATCAGGAAATAATTAGCCTGTCAAGAAAACCATCATTTAAATACCTCGTTAGTGTTCCAACGATGTCTTTCTTTTGGTAAACTTGAACATTTTGGTAGACATTCGAGCAGCTTCTTGGGTAGAAAGATCTTTACATGACTGCCGTTGCTGTTTCCATGATCATCTAATGAGAGAAAGCAGGATGGACAGATTACACACAAAATACACATGGGTTTACAATCTCTAGTTAAAAAGTAACAATCATGAGCAGGCTTCACTTTACACATGCTGATCACCCTGTGATTTACAAGAACCTTGAAGCTGAAATTTGTTGTGTTACATGCAAAAATAATGCTCGTTATTTTGATTAAAGGGCTCATGCACTTGAGTAGCAGTCTATAATTACCCCTTACTTAATAAAAGTAAATTAAAAAAAAAGCCCTTTGCAGTAATAAAAGAAAATGACAACTAAAACGTATCTGTAAAGCTAGAAGTCTCCGTAAGTAGACACAGAGAAAGTGATTCCACCTCATTACCTAGAACTGGGGATCCTGCATTGTTGTGAGACCTACAAATGCAGGGTAATGTTCTCAGATGTGTAAATGTTACAATACACTTCCATGTAAGACAGTGAACGGAATCTTATGGATGTATATACAGTTTGTGTGCTGCAGACTACTGAACTCTAACAGTAATGACACCCAGCGATTTGCATCCTATATTGAGCACAGCAAGAGGATGCCGGAAAAAAGTGGAGCATGGTGAAATGTAGTTATGCTCAACTACGCACCATGACATCTCCTGCATGGACGGGGGTTAGCAGTCCTTGTGACCTCAGAGAAAAATCTAAAGAAAATCAGCCAAAGCCAATGAAGGGCATATGCGTGTCTAAAATGCTTTTATTTCAGCACTTTAAAATTGTCCTGTCATCTGAATACAATGGAGGCATGTAGTGGGTGGTCTTCATATTAATGAGAATACAGCCAATTAAGTCATTAGGATCTAGTGGCATCACTGAGCCACACACTGATCCCCTCTGTAACTGAAGACAGACTCATAACTAAATTGTGTACAACAAATATTCTTTGTGCTCAGCAAGGTAAATTATGAAATTAGTTAATTTCTGAAACTGGAAATACAAAACATTAGAACCTTGTAATTATAGAGCACATAAAGGACCAAGTCATTTATAATTTAACAAGGACATGGATTGTATTCAAGTTTCTCTATCTGTAAGAATTATTTTTAACCAGTACAATCAAAGAGCGCAGATAAATATATTGCTCATCGGTTCCACCTATAAAATGGCTGCCTCCACTGTAGACAACAGGCCACTGTAACCATTCCTGCTTTGTGCACTAGTTACACACATACAATGAGTAAGACTCAGGCACCTTCGTACATCAAAGTATAACAAAGACAGATTATGTTATACCATTTATGGGGCAGAAAACTGCACGATCATTCTCATGCTGCTAATATCCAAATTACCATTTCCTCTGCTGGTGACTACTACAATAAAGAATAATTGCACACTGCTTTAATACCATTGTACTCCTTAACTTGTGGATTTGGTGAAAGGGGGCATTATTTTGCATAAGCAGCAGCACGTGGCTGCCTATAACAATGGGAAGAGCAGGAGTTAAAAGATTGTGGGCATTAAGAATATAATAAAACACTATACTGCATTTTCTCTAACTTCGAAATACATATACAGTAGTATAAACTATCGCCTATAAAGGAGAACTTCTAAATGTGTTGTGTTTTATTTTTTCATTCCTATTACATTATACAAAATTGTACAGCGCATGTTCATGTGGGAGCCTTGTGTGGACCTCTAAAAGAAAAAGCGACCATGGCAGTCAGACAGGGAGATGAGCTGCCGGGTCTATATGCCATTTGTCCATCCAGGTGATGACCACACATGTTCAGAAGCAGTCATTGGCTGACCGCATTTTCCACCAGTGCCAACAGGCATCTAAAAAACTCCTGATCAAGACCAATAATTTGAGCCCATATAGACTGCAATTTATGGGCCATTAGGTCTCAATTTTCCATCATGGCTGGCGGAATCGCAGTGCTTTGCACATCATAACGTGTTGTTACTGCTAACCCTACACAGTTTGATGTATTTTATGGGTAGCCTAGTGGCTTAGTGGTTAGCACTTCTGCCTCACAGCAATGAGATCACGAGTTCGATTCCCAACCATGGCCTTATCTATGTGGAGTTTTTATGTGTTTCCTCCCACACTCCAAAAACATACTAGGTTAATTGGCCGCTATTATATTGACCCTAGTTTTTCTCAGTCTGTATGTGTGTTTGTGTTAGGGAAGTTCCAATAGTTAAGTTGGGTACACACTAACTACACTGTTTTCGTCCAATAATCGGCTCAAACAGCCGACATAGGACCGCTCGTTCAAAAGTCGGGTCAGTGTGTGCAGTGACACGATGGTCAAAAGTCTGCCCAAATGGACGATTAGCGCCTCATTTGGTTGGTCGTACCGTTTAATATTTTCGTTCCAATCTCGTTTCCGTTGTGTAGTGTGTATAAACTTCCGACCAATCCACAACAGTGTGTATGAAATTAGTCATTGCTCACGACAACATGGCTGTAAAATGTCGCTAAAGGGACGTCCGCTCTTCCCTTTATCGTCTAAAACAAGGCTAGTGTGGTACGCAGTCCATGGACTGAGCGATAGGACCATCGATCGCATGTAAAATCGCTCGGCATAAAAAGTTGGTTGAAATTTCTGTAGTGTGTACCCAGCTTAAGCTCTAATGGGGCAGGGACTGATGCAAGTTTTCTGTACAGCTCTGTGGAATTAGTGTCGCTATATAAATAGATGATGATGAAATAGTCTACCAAACAGTTAAAGTCTCAATGAAGTAACCTAAAACGGCCAGGAATCCCCATAAAAACTAGGATGGAATTGACCAGATTTATGCTAGAAAACTGTGACCCAATGATCACTAACATTGGAGAAAACAGTAATAGGTTCTCTTGTGGTCCAGTTGTTTTGGCATCAGTGCCAAAGCTTTTAAAGACAATATCTACCTGTGGATGGTCTCACTTTCACCACATGGGTGACACGTCTCTGAAGATCAATCTTGTTTGTTTACCATGTGAATCTATGGAAACTGGATGGCTTGCTCTTCCCAACAGAAACAATACGGCCTGCTGCATCTGTAATTTATTAATGTACTCTCTTGCCAGGTGACAACTCGCATTAAATGGTTATATACCTACATCCCACATTACATTCAAGCAGATACCAAAACGGAAATAAACCTATTTCTAGATATGCAACAATTTTCAATTAATGTTTCTATAAATTCTCATAAAACCATGTGGGTACAATATATTCTGCACAGAGAATCTCAAGTGGAGGCTACCGTAATGCTTCTGCCAGCATAGAAATATTACTACTCTGAAACAGCACCCCTGGTGGCACATCATAGTACACACTAAACTCATGACATTGCTCATCACTATTCAGCAAGAAATTCCTAAAAAAATAAATATATAAATATATATATATATATATATATATATATATATATATATTCATGTTCCACTATAATCTTTTATTACCTTGTTTCATAGCCAATACAGTGTATTGCTTTAAAGTGTTTACAGCAGTACAATTAAGGAACCAATTTCATGAGTTCTACAATCCCTATTACCTATATTAAAAAAAATGGGTATATTTTGAAAACATAGGTTAGCATTCAATAGTGTCTTTCTCCTGTTGGATCAATGATCTACTTAGGCTTCCTGTGTCTAATTTTCCTGAATAATGCAATTGTACAAGGGAACGCATATGTTATAAAGCTGCGATTTCAAACTAGTGCTGTATGAAGTCCGGAGTAATAAGTGCAAAATCTTAAAGTAGAAGATATGGGGTTAGGATATGCAGACTATATTTTTTTATGGTAAAGAGAACAACTTTGCTTTTCAAATAAACTCACATTTAAATCAGTAGGGCTTATTTGTGTTGTGTTATTGTTGTCATGGCAGCAATAAGCTACTTCAGCCAATGAGCGCTAGACATGCACAGAACAGTGGAATCCCAGGAGAGCAGACCAAACTCAATGTTAAGAGCAAAGAATTAGTAAACAGATGTTGAACATTGATTAGGTTGACTTTAAAAAAAAAAAAATTGCCTTTACCTTCCACAAACTAAAACTAACAATATATTTATATATGATTTTGGATTTGGTAAAATCATCAATTTGACTGCAATGTTACTATTTCTTAGAGAGACATAAGAAGCTGCAATCTCAAGAGATATAAGTCCAGCCCAATGCTGTATAGACAATATATACCCTTTCAGCAGGAAGTGGTCACTCAGCTGAAACACTAGGATAACCTATGGCTTATTAGTCAAGCTGTTATATACACACGTGTCAGTCACTCACTACATAATGGAGGATGCAAGGTGTAGCTAGTCAGATTCAAAAACACATACAACAAACAACTCAGACAACAATGACGGCATAAAATAAAAAATATTTGCTTCATAAAAAAGGCAAAACATTATTCCCAGAAATTGCCAGAAATACAAATGATGACTTGGTTACATTTTTTAATGGGACATTTATGCTGATTAAGTCTTTTAATAAATCAAGTAATACATATGGATTTTTAATTCCCCTTTTCTTCGTGCTGTGCATACTTAAGATACAGGATGTCCCGTTTTATCTGTCCTACTACTCAAATGTGTAATTCTGTAAAGAAAAAAAAAAAAAAAGTGTGTGGGGGGAAGAAATAGCTGCAAAATTACCCTTATAGCTCACTTGTCTTTAAAAGGTGTGGATTACTTAAAGTTCTCAGAGCTGGCATAACTAGCCACCTAGTCCTGGTAAATTTCTTTTTTTTTACTCAAAAATAAACATTTGATGTTTACAATACATTTATTTTACCTTGTTTATTTTGTTCTTTGGATTTTGTCAACATTTACCACAGATGAAGTGAAAGCAACTAAAATAATCAACACCTACAACAATTACAGTAAAAAGACTTCTGAAAAGTCTATGTCTAGCAAGAGGTCTATGTTACTGGTCCATGTGAAACCATATATACACACAGATCAGCCTCCTCGTGCCACCAAAATGGCTCTTACCCGTCGAGGCATGGAACTCACAAGGCCACTGAAGGTGTCCTGTGGTATCTGGCACCAAGACGTTAGCAGCAGATCCTTTAAGTCCTGAGGTGGGGCCTCCATGGCTCGGACTTGTTTTTCCAGCAGATCCCACAGATGCTCAATCTGACTGAGCTCTGGGGAATTTGGAGGCCAAGTCAACACCTTGAACTCTTTGTCCTGTTCCTCAAACCATTCCTGAACAACTTTTGCAGTGTGGCAGAGCGCATTATCCTGCTGAAAGAGGCCACTGACATCAGGGAATACTGTTACCATGAAGGGGTGTACTTGGTCTACAACTATGTTTAGGTAGATGGTACGTGTCAAAGTAACATCCACATGAATGCCAGGACCCAAGGAATCGCAGAACAACATTTTCAGAGCATCCCACTGCCTCCGCCAGATTTCCTTCTTCCCATCGTGCATCCTGGTGTCATCTCTTCCCCAGGTAAACCATACACACGCACCCGGCCATACACACCATGTTAAATAGAAAGTGATTCATCCGACCAAGCCAGCTATTTCCTTTGCTCCAGTTCTGGTGCTCACGTGCCCATTTGTAGGGGCTTTCGGCGGTGGACAGCGGCCAGCATGGACACTCTGACCGGTCTGTTACGCAGCAAGCTGCAATGCACTGTGTGTTCGACACGTTTCTATCATAGCCAGAGTTGTTTTTCAGCAATTTATGCTACAGCAGCTCTTCTGTGGGAATGAACCAGACGGGCTAGCCTCTGTTCCTCACAAGCATCAATGAACCATCAACACACATGCCCCTGGTTGCCCTTCCATGGAACACTTTTGGTAGATACTAACAACTGCATACCAGGAATACCACACAAGACCTACTGTTTTGGAGGTACCCTGACCCAGTCTTTTAGCCATCACAATTTGGCCCTTGTCAAAGTCCAGATCCTTACGCTTGCCCATTTTTCTTGCTTCAAGAACTGACTGTTTACTTGCGGCTTAATATATTCCACCCCTTGACAGATGCCAGTGTAACGAGATAATCAATGTTATTCACTTCACTTGTCAGTGGCTTTTATGCTGTGGCTGATCTTTATATACATATGCACACATTCACATATGTATGAATTGATTATGAATAGATTTTAATTGGAGCACAATTCTTAATTTAGAAACAGGTTGTTAAGATGCTGTACACCCAATTTGTTGGGCTTCCTTGATCCTTCAACTGACCAGCGCTGGTTTTCGGCACACTTCCTACGCTCACCTGATTGAAATGGGCAGCTGGGTTGTCAGTGGCCCTCCCGGCCCGTGAGCTTGTAAAGTTCACAGAGATCACTGCTGTATAAATCGGGCCAGTGTAAGAAGTGGACAGGAGACAGGCAATGAACATTAAAATTGAACAAAATCTGGTACTAGTTTATTTTGAAGCAGTATTGAGCACATACCTGAGTAAGCAACTATGCAATTATGGTGAAACTAAAGCCTTACAAAAAATGATATAAACAATAGTCCCGGATATAAACGAGGTGACTAAAGTGAGCTGCAGTCTACAGGTTCTCAATTCACGCAGCTTTGCCTATAAAATTTCGTTATGTTTTCAGCAAGATATTAACATCTAAAAATAGACAAGTTGTACTTTTATTTAGCTGGGATATCTCAGCCAGCCAGAAGAAACCTCTGAGACCCCACATTAATTACAAACAATATGAAATCCCTGGTAATTTTATGGGTTTCTTCATGCTCTCTGCACTTTATATTCCCTAAGGAGCCAACATGGATCATAAAATTTTACTGCACACCACACCAAATCAAAAATGATCTTTGTCATCCACAAGTCTATTTTGTAAGTTTTCATATCCTCAGAGACTTGCAGACTGTATTTCTCAGCTTAACTGTAAAGGCTGTGTATATCCACAAGGTATTTCAAATGACCAAGTAAAACGGAATACTTTTATTAACAGAGCAGTTGCTATGGAGCCAAATATACATATTGTAACTAAAACATTCATACAAAAAATAGGCAAACATGAAAGATAGGACTCAAAGAAAAATGGTCTCATGAATATCTTTCAAAAAACACATTATCCAACACATAACTATGCCATTCCAGCCTACGACATCTACAATCATCGTTTATTTGTACGCTGCCACAGATTCCATGCTGCCTAACGTGGTACAAAATAAATTTAAGAGTACTATAAGAGTGGCAGTAGGCTGCTGTCCATTCATACAGAAACAAGATTGTGTATGAACTTTGTAGAGGTGCATTTGACAACAGTCTTTCTGCATCGGCTGTGACAGGAACCTCATCACTAGTCTGTGCTGTTGGGAGGACCCTGCTCATTCCACTATCTACCTCTCATTGTGGCTCCCACTTGGCTTTATTGCCCACCTCACATCATGGCACTGCTCCTGTCACATGCAGCCCTGTCCTCGCTTAATCACATGTATTGATTGACAAGTCACTGCTTCCCACAAGATCATTAATATTATCTCCCAATCAGATTGGCTACCAGTTCTATCTACTTCAGAAATGGAGACATCCAAATGAGGAGTTAACTGATAACTGATGCTCTGATTAGGGCTGGGAGATAAACTTTCCCCCACAAAAACTATATTACGAAATTTACTGCAATAAACAACAAATACGTCACGATAAATATCCAATTGGTAGAAAACACACAACAGCCCATGGGTGGAGAGCAGACAGCAGGAGTTAACACCTAGGCGGAGAGCAGAAGGGATAACTCATTAAGGAAGTTGGAGCTGTGTCCCAAGTAACACAATCCAAGCTTCATTCCATAGAGGGGAGATAAACCAGCTGAGAGTTGCCCACCAGCCTGGGTACCAGTGGTCCAACTCCACACAGGCTCCGGTCATGGTTAGCAGCAGAGATCCAGCTTGTTCTTTATAACAATCAGGAGACGGCTCAAGTGGGGAGTTTATATACACACCATAAAGGATTACTGCCTAGCTTACAACCACGTCAGACACAATCTGCTCTCCAAAGCAACATCAGACCCAGGTAAAAAATTGATTCCTCAACCAAACTGCTCGCACACATCATAATACAACTCTAGATATTTCACCAAAACACACAGGCGCGCACACTATATAATATACCAAATACACTTTATCAAAAACCTTACATACAAAGTGACCCTTCACCACCATCTCTCCTTATTTTGGTGTCTGCTGGAGGCAGGGGGCAGATGGCCGCCCTTGGACTTCACAGCCGCTCACTAGCACTCGCTGGCGACATTATCAGTGGGGGTGTCACGCTGTGCGAGATCCTGTGATGGACAATGGCAGCCATCTGAACCACCCTCCTCCACTAGACACAAAGTTACTGCAGTATTATGGGGGGGATATATTACATATCCATAGCTCCGATGCTAATCAAACACCCTAAAAAGGTACCTAAATCATGACCAAATCACATAATACAGGTGTAGGCAATATGTGGTTCTTCAACTTTTGAACTACAATAATCCACATGTTGGGATTTGTAGTTCCCAAGCAGCTGGAAGTCGCATGTTGTCAACATTTGTTATCAAAAACAGAGGCCATCATTCTACCACTTAACAAAACACAATTATTCATGGATCATCTAATAACAGGGCTCATGTATGGTGTTGGGTACATTATATGCAACAATACTTTTGTAAAGCAACCAACCATTTAACAACACATATACTAACTTGGCATAGGACATAAACGAACAAGGGAATGCCACAGATTAAATAAGTATATTTAAAAGGTCAATAATCTAAAATGTAAGTAGAAACAAGAATAGGCCCCTTTTAACACTCACAAATATGTAGACAACACACCAGGTCTGTACATCTAATCTACCTCTTCGCTACACTGGTCTGATGTGCTCAGAAATCACTTCTTACAAAGATCACAACTTCTTTTTTTATGTTTATGTTAAGTTAAACGCTCTTCTGTACAAAGGAACCTGCACTGTAGATTTAGTAATGCAAGCTTCCAGTGATACATGAAAAATACAGAAGTGATTCAATAGACAAATATAAAATTCAAGTTGATCTAATATGAAATGTGCATTTTGCAATGTTTACTCAGGGGGTTCACTCTTCAATGCTGACCCCTCGCTTGCAACCAGGTGTGAACATGTACATTAGGAGAGATCAGTCCCATTTAATGTCACCCTATTTACATTATTAATCAATAACAGAGGGATAACTAGATATATAAGAATTGCCATGCCATGACAGCACGCAAGATGATTGCAAATACTTTTACACTAGTTGCAAGCAAGGTCATTTTCTGGCAATCTGCCATTGCATGCACGGTCATTCGATAAGAAAGAAAATCCTATGTGCATCAGAAATGTATGTCACCCATAAGCAATGTTTTACTTCAAAGATATTCAGCTCTGGTAGGATCCAAAAGCATTTACTTACTGCTGAATGTTACTATATGGTCTTATATTTAAAGCAACTTGCATTTTAGGTCTACTGGCAATATAATCTAATTATAATAACTTAAAGAAAAAAAGGTAAAGAATGGAAAGCTGAGGCAACATTTTGGAAAGTTGCACATCAAATTATCTAAATTTTACTAATGCCTCATAAAATAAGTTGGAAGAATGGATTCCGCCTCTCACACAGAGAGAGGTACATTTGACACCACAGTCTTCTTGCTCACATAATTTTTTTGTTGGGGGACCCACAACCAAACTCACGTTTTTGACTTCAAGTTTGCCTTAATTCCCCCTCCTCACATCATGAGACTGCCCTAGCAGCTTGGTTCTCAATATCACACAAATGGACACGTTACCGACTACCACAAAACCAGCGCACTCATCTCCAGAAACAGTATGCCCTACTGTGAACACTTTGATGTTGTGATCACACAGATGTGCAGGAGATGAAAACTGAATACAGTAAGATGCTGAGGTACCAGTCAAAACCACTATAAATAGAAAAACAGCCAGTTCAGAAATTTATATGTATTTGGAACTCTCAAAATATGCACGATTAGCGATGTGCACATCCCATGTCACCTGTACGTAGTGGATCCGCCTCTAACACCAACAGCAAACTCACAGCATCTGAGCTAGATTGTGTCCAGGGGAAAGTGACCGCAGACCAATAGCCTCCTGGTGACATCCCTCATAGGCCGCAGACATGGGGGTAGGCCGAAGTGGTCTTGGTGGATCTTATGCTATGTAGAGCATCAGCCAAGCATTTCTACCACACATTGAAGAGAACAAAATCTTCCTCTACAAACTAAGATTTATTGTGACAATCTCTAGTTATGAAAGATCCTTAAACAATCTTCGGAATCAATTTTTTTTAAAAAAAAATGTACTGTATGTTTTCTAGTCCTTTAACAAGGTGAAATTATCTTTAACACACAGCATGTGGAATAGCAGGTCAAAGCGGAATTTATTTTTATTTTGTTTTTTAAAGGTTGCCTCAGCAGTTATCACCTGCATATTTTCCCTATGTGCAGTGTTAATCAGTATACTGCTAAAACATGATATTTAGAGTGGCACTCTAGAAAACATCAAGGTTTTATTTTTTTCATATCGTCTACTGCAAAGCTCTTTAATGTGTCTTTTTATATAACATTAAAAAAACCCTTCTGGTATAACTGTTGCCCTACAGGACACTTTCTTTGAAACAGATCACCTTACTCAACAGCAGGCCTTCCAACTATATCTGATTTTGGCATATTATGCAGCATTCAACAAAATAATTGCATAATTACTTTGGCATCTAACACACAAAGCAGCATGACCTTTTGATGATGCATGGCAATAGTACAAAAGGATTTATTTTCCCCATTTTTCAGGCAATTATTTTCTCCACAATAAAAAAAAATAATTTCAGGACGTAAAAATAAAAAAGCCAAAAGGCAGGACATGAACGTCTTCTTTCAGTCACTATACTCAGCAACAAAATGTAGCTTTCCATTCAACCACTAAACGTATAATTGCAGGGATATATTACTACATATAGAAGAAATAAGAAGCCAGACATTTTTGTTTAAGGTGCTTTAAAGCCCTCTTGCTCCAAAGTACTTTGACCTTGTATTTGAGCAGATTGCCCTGAAAGCAAAATAAAACCTTTAAAACTGCTTCTAAGACAGAGCAAACCATGGTTTATGAAAAGGAATATGTCCTAAGACCCTGAGCCGAGCACGCAAACCTTTTATTTAGCATTATTTACAGAGACGAGAGTCAAAGGATTTTAATTACATTGGGGTGTATGGTTTAAAATAAAAATCATAATGTATGTGCCTCGATTGTTATTTGGCATGACAGAGCTGTAAAACTGAAACCTCCGAGTGAGACGGTCATCTTCCAATGTTTGTCTCAAGAAAAACAATATATATTATATACACACAGACCATGCAAAGATAAACATACCTAAACACAATCAGTGCCGATGCTCATGTACCAATTTGCTAAAGTGTCATTTAAATTTACAGTTTAACATTTGCATAGTAAATCAGCCTGAAAAACAAGCTGTTTAACTATTACACAATTTTGTTCACTATTCCTTGTCCTATTTTAAATGTTACAATACATAATTCAAAGTAATTAAAAAATGCTAAAGCAGATATTTAGCTGTGCTGATGGAAGGAATACAGAACAATGTATAAATAATTTATATTAATGTTTAGTAGACAGAACTGACACAAGGCAGCTGATTACTGAGAAAGGGATTCCCTGGTTTCTAGTCAGAACCTTGGACAGCAACCAGAAAACCTGCTTCCTAGCAGACTACATTTTCAAAAATAAAACTAATCTCTAGAAAAACCAAGAATGTGGTTCCCATTTCACACCTAACAAAAAAATAGAATCTATGTTTGCTTTAATAAATGAAATGCCAATAACACACGGTCTTGCTCAGTTGCAATATGATGTCACTCAATCAGTTAAATCCTCTCCTGCCAAAGTAGTTTCTACTATATTACTGCTGACGTATGAATAAGGTCACATCATGACTTACTTTGGAGATATTCCCTTCTTTTATTCAGATTGAGAATATGTAGCAATAGAATAAAATATAGCTCTTATTACCAGTCATTGCACATAATTTGCAATGTCTTAGCTTAACATCTACAGCATTACTTTAGTTCTACAGATGAGAAGGGAAAATTAAATTGAAAAAATGGAAAACAATCTAGATAGGAATGTGCAAAATAGATAATGCATGGTTCTTAAAATCACACATATAATTCAATATCAAGCTTTACAAGTAGATTATCTCTGCTGAAAAGTATTCATTTAACACAATTAGGGGTTCTTGAAATTATTTAGAATCAGATTCCAGCTAGCATATAGAAGATGCAGACAAGTGGTGTATTCATATCAAGTTAAACAGAATATATAGGGCCAGAACAACAAGAGTTCTCTGGTGCCATACTGTGTGCTCCTATCTTCGTTGTTGATAGCACCAAGTATGTCTTCCCATTAAATGACAGTCAGCTTGTAGAAACAGTAAGAGATGGAGGAATGCCATTCATTGGGTCACATATACTGAACATTAAAGCTAAAAGTGAAATTAACTACTAGATACTACTGTTCGCTAAGTCTGCTCCAAAATACATTCATGAACAGTCTGCAAAGTTTGCATATCACATTATGCTTAATAGAACTGGACTGTCTATAGGTGAGTCGCTAGCCATGTCTGATGCATAATCAATGAATGGAAAATAGGAGACCTGTACAAACAAAACCCCATTTCGACACAAAATTTGGTTACTTCTATACCTGCTCTACAACATAACATTATAAGCACTTGGCTGGCAAACTGCCCAAGCTTTTATTTTGCTGAATATTTGTCAACACCACCTTTGTACATTTAGAGAACAGTGTAGTGGATACCTCCATTCACTTAGAACAAAAATCTGTACAAGCTAGGATGTTTAAAAGCTGGACAAGAACAAAATTATCTTTAGACAGTGCCCTGTGTATCTAGTTTTAGTTATTTTGATGAAACCTGTTTATGTTGCTGTCTATTTCCATAGAAAAGCATTGAAATAAAAATAATGAACATAGCTAAGGATGTCCTTGGAAAAAAAACCTGCTTATATTGCCTCTGTTAAAGATCAGTGATGTAAGTGTTGAGCTCAAATCTCTTTGCAAGAAGCGTAGACACAACCATACAAGCTAAATTAATGCAACAAGAGACAGTACCGAAGAAAACAGTACTGTGTCCTTAAAAATAACTGATGTTTTAACACAACAATGTGCTCATGTTCTTTTCTCAAAAGTCATGGTCATGGTAAAATGATGTCAAACACTAGTGCCTAGGTCCAACTGAATAAATAACCATGTTAAAAATAGTATTGTCTTCCTTGTACTAAAAAATAAACAAAATAAAAGAATGTGTCAGTACTATTTTAAATAGTGAAGTGAATTCATTTAGCATGCCAATTAAAATATACTTTGTGGTATCTTAAGTTAAAATGCAAATGTGTCATTTTTCTGAAAAAGCCAGAGCATTTGAGGGGAAAAAACCTAATCAGCATGTCTATAGTAAAAATGTCTTCATAGTGCATCACTACCCCCTTGTGGATTTGAAATATATTAAGTGTTACTCTAATCTTATCAAATTATCTGTTTTCTGTTTGTTTTTTCATAATACACCAACACCAAGTGCAATTTTAAAATGTTATACATTAAGAGGTGCACGCTAATGTCACCACAAACTGTTAAAAGATGCCACAATTAATACATGCTGAAACAAACTACATAAATGTGTAATAAAAATAAATATTAGGACAGTAAAGTGACATCAGTAATCAACCACATTAAGAAAATGAATTAAAAACACTATATTTAAGAACAGATTTTGTAAATATGTATTTTCTAACTTATGCTTAACCACTTTACCATAAATAAGGAAAATACGTATACAGCTAAAGATCCTTAACCTTGTTTATTTTTATTAGCCAACAAACATTACATAAGGCAAGTGTTATGCTTACTCCAACCCCAAGTAAAATTGTATATAGCAAAAAACACAAACAAACCACACACACGTATATACATGCTTATGGAGTAGAGAAATATTCCACCATAAATCACTTTGCTGTGGTTGTCTGTAGATGTATATGCCATGTGCTGCTGTTTGCAGTGTAGTAAACTTCATGATGCTCATTTTGTGGAAAGTTTGGTGTATATCTGAGACTGCTAAGCCTGATGTAAGGATGCTGACACTGATGCCCCTAACTATGGGAGCTCTCTAGCACATGCTCCTACCAGACATGAGCTAGCATGGATTTAGCAGAGCACCCAAAAGAAACAAAAAACAAAATAATAATAATAAAGAAATGGGGGAGGGGGGGGATGCCTCCCAATTGAATGGAAAACACTCATCCCTCGGTTTAGTCTCCAGGCTTCACCATTTACCATACTTTCCAGTTGTCTGGCGCCGGCTCTGGTTGTTTAAAGGTCCTTCCACGAGGTTATTCATGGACATGACGAGGTGATGCTGGTCTCCCAGTACTAGATACACCCCGGGATGCTTCTATGTAGAAGCCAAGACAACATGCCAGGGCCCCCTCCCTTGTAGAAGAGCCCACCAAGGGGGGTAGGTATGTGAGGGGGGGTACAGGACAGAGAGGGGGGGGGCTGGCACTGGACACCCCAACAGAAGACGATGCTTGGACCTGGACACCCTGCTGTGACTCGTTGTGTTATCTGTCACCCCCTCCAGTGCCCGGGATGATGCCCACCAACCCCCTCGGCTGCTGGTCCACGGTGATGAGTGGAGTGTCTCCAGTACAGGGGGTGACAGCAGCAGCAGCTCCCCCCCCACAAGCTCCTCGCCTCAATGTGTCCAAGTGAGGGGAGCGGTGTCAGTAAAGTGTGCCCACTCCTCCGCCTGCCTCCTCACAGCCCTCCTCCCCTTCTCCTCCCCAACCGCCTCTCTCCCCTCACTGTCTTCCCCCCCCTCCCGGCTGCCTCTCCTCCACCATGCACACAGCACACCACGCACACACCCCGGCCAGCCCCGGCCTCGGAGGGGCAGAGCCTGGGCTTTGGAAGCGTCCCGCGCTCTTTACCTTCCGGCTTGTTCTCGGCAGCCATTTCCCCTCCGCGCGCCACATCCTCTCCCTCGCTCTCCTCGCGCCCGGTAAAGCAGAGAGCGCGCGCGCCTGGTGCTTTGGCTGAGGCGGGCGGGCGGCACGGTGGGGGCGGAGGGAAGGGGAGGCGCGCTCTCGAGGCAGGGCGGGGCTGAGAGAAGAAGGGGAGGTAATCCCTGGCCGCGCCCCCCTTCCTCCACCTTGACACGCCGGTTGGGGTTTGACGGACGTCTTCTGCCTCCAATCGCCGGCCTCACCTGTCAGTTCGGAGGCGGGGCGGCCCCCCTGTCGTCGGCTCGCCCTCGCTATAGTGCCCTCAACGCCACGCCCTCATGGGAGACGCGTGATTGGCCCAGCGCTGGGGACGCCTGTTCAACCCCTAAACAAACATTGTGATTGGTCGGCGGGTGAGAGAGCTGGCGCGCTGCCACCAATAGCGTTAGAGGAGAGCCAGCGAAGCGCTTGTCATTGGACGAGTGCAGAGAGTGGGCGTGTCGAGGCGGGGCTTGAGGGAGACAGTCGACCAACGGCGGCGCGGGACGGCTCCTTTCGGGGTTGGTGATGCGTCATGGCCGCGCCCTCTCTTAGTGCTGTCACACGTGAAGCGCTGCGAGGTCGGGGTGTCCCCGCTGCCCCTGACAGGGTGGGCGCGCTCCGGGGCTCTACGTACTCTCAGTCACCCGGGGGAGGGCTACACTCCCGGCCGGTCACGTGGGTGTCACTGACAGCACGCAGGAGAGCTCGGTGCCTCCAGCAGCGGCGTCTCTGTAGCCTTAGAAACCACGGTGCTGCTGGAGATCAACATCATAATGCAAAATATAGCACAACATGGGCTCTTATCACAGCCAGACGCCACAATCACCCAGATGTAATACTTACCCATAGGGAGACCTACACACCACTGAAAGGAAACTTGTGGATAATGTATGCCATGCATGATGATTATTATTATTATTATAGGGTATTAAAGCATCAGCATCTCCCATCTATGTGGTAGGCACAGCTTACATGATTTATACCAGTTATTTGCTTTTACCATTTATACATTGTGGAGGCACAATAGGAATTTCTGAAAGGAGCTCACAGTCTAAACCAGTGGTTCCCAAACTTTTGCAGTTCGCGGCACCCTTAGAGTCTCCATAAATTTTTCAAGGCAACCCTCAAAAATAGTTAGTGAGCAGTCCTGTTTTAGAAGTAGTTGGGTCAAAAAATTGTAATAAGTATTTAGGTCAGGACAGAAATACTTAATTAGTTGTATGCAAAAATGCCCCCTCTGCATCCAGACACTCTGTCCCTTCTGCATCCAGACACTCTGCCCCCTCTGCATCCAGACACTCTGCCCTCTCTCACGCTGCCCCCAGTCCCTCTGCCCTCTCTCACGCTGACCCCCTCCTCTGCCCCGCTTTCCCCCTCCCCTGCCACGCTGTCACAATTCCTCTCACTCAGCCCCCTCTGCAGTGCGCCAGCCATAGATAAAAAAAAAAGAACACAAAAACTTACCAATCCGCGTAACGCCGGGACCCAGCATCCTCCTCTCTCACGCAGCTTGTACAAGCTGCGTGAGTGAGGAGGACGCTGGGTCCCAGCGCCGCGCGGATTGGTAAGTTTTTGTGTTCTTTTTTTTTTTTTTTTATCTATGGTTGGTCCACAGCACCCCTGTGACAGCGCCGCGGCGCACACTTTGGGAACCGCTGGTCTAAACATTTGCATAGAATCATAAATGCTGACTTATTTCTGGGACTGCTGCTGTTCTGACCATGGTCTCAAAAGGAAAATGTAAATCTGTGCATATGGATGCAGCTAAATAGCACATATGTTCCACAATATTATTAATTTTATTGAGATATTTGTAAATTAGTTTGTTTTGTATCATGTTCCACAATATTATGCCTTTTTATTGAGATATTTGTAAACTGGTTTATTAATGTTTTGTATACAAAACAATCAAAATATGTATCTCCATAAAATCATTTTGTTTATTTGGAGGAATACTTGAGAGTTTGTTATAATCCCAGTTAGATTGTAGACTCTCTAGAGCAGGGTCCTTTCCCTTCCTCTAAGCCACCAGCTCACTGTCCTCATGCATGTAATATACTACGCTTTATGTTTGTTCTGTATCCCACCTATTATTTAAAGTATTATTTGCATTTATGCTTCTTGAATGTTTTGCATTTTGCCTTTGTTTGTTCTGCAATTTTCTTATTGTACCTCTCCAAAGCTTCTGTCTTATTGTCCATGTCCTGCATTACAGAGATTCCCGGTCCCTTTCTATGCCTTTACCTATCACCTTACCACCCATGGGACAGCAGTGCTTTATATATGCTGTAAATACAAATGCTTCTATAATCCCCTTTACCAGAAGAATAATTAGATACAACTAAGCACTAATAGTTGTTAATGAGCCCTCAAATCCTCAAAATCATAAAATCAAACCCAACACTGATCAATTCCAAAATAATGCCAAACACTGCAACACTAGCTGCATTTACAGCAGCATTGCATGGTTACTTAAACTATATATAGGTTTACCTAAATTTTTTTTGGGCAATGTTGCCTTGATGCAACAAAATGCAATGCTGGCAGATCCCATATAGTATTTTCTGGGTACCCTGTGCTGCTGGGCTCCATAGCATAGACGTTATATCCTTGCCAAGTACCTTCCTGTGCTTAGGTATTTGAGACCTGCTCATACAACATTATATCCATCCTTCTGACGATTCAGAAATTACAGAAGATGGTTCAAATAGTTTTCAACCACTGGTTCTTTAATAAACCTATAAAACCGAAGGTCTGGGATTCACCTATAGCAGTCCCTGTTTTCTGTAGAGCCTATATATACTCACTGGTACTCAGTTGCCCCCAGGTCTTAGGGCAATAGTATAGGTTTATATTTATAAATTGAAGCATACAAAAGATATACTGAAGACTAGTACTCTGATTCAAGACAGAGCATATATCAGATGACAAAGAATAGCTGAATACAAAAGGTAGAATAGTCAGGTACAATATAACATAGTAGTATGCAAACAGAATAGTCTCACAAGCCGTGGTCAGAGCAGGCAGTAGACAAGCGATAAACAGGCTAAGGTCAGTGCAGGTAGCAGACAAGAATGGTCAATGAACAAGCAGGATCTGCAACCCAACAAAACAGAAACCAGTGCCTAAGCAAGCTAGCAGCAGGCCACCAGAGTGTGCTGCTGATAGCCTTACAAAGCCACCTGGAACCAATCTCCTGAGCCCCCAGAGTTATAGTGCTTACTGTTACTTGTACTGTGCTGTTTCACCTTGTACTGTGCCATTGTTTGTCCTTGTACGGCGCTACGGATACTTTGTGGCGCCCTATAAATAAAAATTAATAATAAATAATAATAATAATCTCAATAAACCATTAGCATATATATATATAGTATATGGTCCTGTAGAAGATACAGATTTTTTTTTATTGAAAAAGTAGCTTTATTTTGCATAAAGTACAAAAAACACATACGATACGTTTCATTCAAGTGTACACAGTACACCATAAAACATAATCATACATACATTTTAGTACAATGCAAGGCATAAAGTACAAGATATAACATCCTACACTATACATCAAGTACTGCACTAACCATTTAAACTTTAACCAATATCACATTACAACAAGAAACATTGGATGTGAGGAGGAGGTAGGTGAGAGGGGTAGGGTGGGGGAGTCACGACCAAAAAGTTTTTTATTGAGGACAGACACAAAGGGAAGGGTGCATAAATAGACATTACATTCATTAATACTTCAAGCTCTGATAGGGGAATGGGTTGGAGGGGGTAAGGGAGGGGAAGCACAAACCAAAGATTTTATTGATAATATAGACACAGTGGGGAGAAGGGGAAGAGGGAGACAACAATCAATAACAATCAATCATCGTCTTCTTCTTCCTCAGGACTGTCAAGGGTGTTATAGTCTCTTAGTAGGCTGTGGTTAAGCCTGCGACAGTACTGGATGCTCATCTTCTCCCGCTTCAAGATGAGGCGATTCCTGGCAAGCCACATAGCGTCCTTAAAACAGTTCATAAGGCGCCAGGCCTCCTGGATTGTCCCAACGGTGTGTGTCCCAGGAAATAATACATAAAATACTGAATGGTATGAAAGGCAAGTCCTGGGCACATTTTCCTTAAGTTCATGTTCCAGGGCATCAAACAGTGTAGAAGATGCAGATGTAACACTTGGTTAGCTTTCTGGTGTCTTCAGGCTATCCTGAGAGTCCCTGTGATGTCATTGGGAGAGGCTGGGCCCTTAGCTCACTTTCTGTCACATTGCCACCATCAGTTTAAATATATGGATGTATTTTATAGTGAATCACAACTTTTACCTGTTTCATGTCATAGTGACCAGGTTTCTATGAACTAACATTTTGTGTTGAGAAATGCAAATTCTTCTACCTAAACATCTTGTAGTCTATTTCAACTATGCATTGTGCCCCGTGTGGTAATGAATAATATGAGGGTTGTCTGTTCTTCATATTCAGTCACTACATGGACAGACAGCTGAACCGCATCTGGGACTCCACAAAACAGTCACAGCACTTGGGTGTATATGTACTAAACTGCGGGTTTGAAAAAGTGGAGATGTTGCCTACAGCAACCAATCAGATTCTAGCTGTCATTTTGTAGAATTTACTAAATAAATGATAACTAGAATCTGATTGGCTGCTACAGGCAACATCTCCACTTTTTCAAACCCGCAGTTTAGTTAATATACCCCTAGGACTTTTTACCACCGAGCAGGCTGTGTAAGCACCACTTTCATTGCATAATAATCACACAAAGCTGTTTCACTTTCTTAGAGCTCCTGCTACAGGAGAAACAGATTCAGTTTGGTTACCATCAGATTCGCTGAGAGTGGAGGGGAGCAGGTATAAAGTACCAGGGCTTTGGCTTACCTGTGTAGTGGGAGGAGCCACCAACCTGATGTAGCCACACCCCCTTAAGCGGCTGTCTAAGGTGCCCCTAGAGGTTGCGGTACCTGGTCCTGAAAATCCTCTTCGCAGCCCTGGTTATCATCCAGTAAACGGACAGGTTGCTAGAACCTACTACTGTACCCGTAGTACCTAGTTCAGTTTTAAACTTTATTATGCTAAGGCATTAAATGTAGACACAGTACAAATCACAATGGCACCAGTCTGCATTATAAGCCTTACGTGTCTGCACCTATTTCTGTAATTATTTGCAAGCCACTCCCACTGTAACATAGAGTCACACCTCCATTTAAATATTTGCCCAATGGGCAAAGCATGCCACAACTACTTAAGTATCTACAAGCTGACGTATACTATTGCACTAATACCTGGCGGCTGGGAACCCGTTTGTCTAAACCTTTCCTGAATATGTACAGAAATTATGCTTAAGGACTCACTGAGCACATGTGAAATTAAGTAGATAACAGGACATATTCTGACGAATATTTAATATCCACTTAGTTTGTGGTTCCTGTCACGCTATTTCAATGCTGTCATGTAAAAACTGCATATAAAAAACCTCACAGCTTTGAAGCCTACAGTAAAAACCAGCTTTCTATGATAAAAGAAAAAATCTGCAAAAAAAAACAACTTTTAATATGATATCTAAAATATTTGGAACATAAGAATTTTGAATGACTGACTTAAACATATTTATAACCTTCATCTGCTAAATAAGACACCACCGACATCAAGATGACTAGCAATGCAGAACAGTGTCACACTTGAAAGACACAATTTTCTGGTTCCATGTAAAAGTTAACGTAGTGCACACAAGTGTGAATCTTGTTCCTGCCTAGTCATGTATGCAATCCTGACATCAATTATTTGTCTGTTTTATGAAACAAGCTGCTGTTTTACAAGTATACATAAATATTGTCAATTTCTTGCCTGTAATCACATTCATATTTATAAAATATTTAAACATAGCAGCATTATATTATTGTCCCCTTTCTATAGTAGGCCAGGCATTGGTTATAATTATATTATTTTTAAAAGCAGCTTTAACTCTGTATTTATAGCATCAGTCACACTGAAATGCTTTAATTGGATAAAGTAAATCTGACAATATTGTATATATATTGAACAGGGCTCTAACCTTGGCTAAACCTATTCTCAAGCACAGTGCAAGTTAAACTGAAGCTTTGAATTGGAAATAATTAGAGAAAATCCTGAATGCATAGTATAATTCTGCATAGCATGAAAGTCATACTTAATCACATGTAATGGCAGCATAGTTTCGAACTCAATCTATCATCATTTTTCTACAGATTTATGCCTGTTTTTAATATTGTTCAGTTGTACTATACCACTTCTCTTTTATCTATATGCTAAATTAGTGGTGGGCAATGTAACGTGTTTCAGGAGCCTCACAAGTGGCCGTTAGACCTACAAGGGGCCACAGATTACCTGTGCAGGGACCATCATTGTGAGATCACAGAACTAGCAGTGTTGGCATACCTGTGGCATTCCAGGTGTTGTGAAACTACAAGTCCCAGCATACCCTTCCAGCAATAGGCTGCTGTATATTGGCAAAGCATGCTGGGACTTGTAGTTCCACAACACCTGGAGTGCCACAGGTTAGCAAACACTGATATAGGTTAACTTAGTGTATCATTATCTAATCATGGACCACCCATCTTTTTAACCTGTGATATCAGAACTGCTAGTAAGAAGAACAAAGTGTAGAAATTGTTCGGGTGAGGAGGGCTGCATGTGACTCTGTTAAGGACCAAGTGAGCTGCTTGTGGAAATCCTTATGCCCACTTCGTACTAGATGTAACTCTCAGTATCTGTTGTTTTGTATGTATACAGTGGTCGGAGCGGGGAATTGAATATGCTAGTTTATGAAGACAGTGGGAGATGTGTAATTCTCAGTATCGGTTTCTGTTCTTTACATATGTAAAATTGCCCAGTACTACTGCATGTGTACATCACAGTATAATTACTTTCAAGATTATCATCATCATCATCAGCTATTTATATAGCGCCAGTAATTCCACAGCGCTGTACATAGAACTCACTCACATCAGTCTCTGCCCCATTGGAGCTTACAGTACTAATTCCCTAACGTACACACACAGAAAGAGAGAGACTAAGGTCAATTTGATAGCAGCCAATTAACCTACCAATATGTTTTTGTAGTGTGGGAGGAAACTGCAGCAGCTGGAGGAAACCCACGCAAACACGGGGAGAACATACAAACTCCTCACAGATAAGGCCATGGTCGGGAATCGAACTCATGACCCCAGCGCTGTGAGGCAGAAGTGCTAACCACTAGTTACTATTGGAATAGAATTATAGCGTCAAGGTATATACACGTCTGTATTGAACAGGGGGGGCTGGTGATGATGGGGCATATGGGTCTAGGTTAGCTATAACAGGCACTGCAGGATACATCCAATACATATGTGGAATATCAAGTCATAAAAATTATTCAATTAATGTCACCTGTTAATAATATAGGGCCTGATTCTTTAAGGTAAGTTAAGCAAACGTAAGTAAGGCAAATCCATGTTGCATTGGAGGGGGAGGTAAATTTAAAATGTGATGGCAGATTTATATTTGGGGTAGGGAATGTCCTAGATCAACTTTATATTTCAGTGTACAAATAAAGCTATCAACTATTTGTGTGCTACATGGAAAAGCAGATGCTATTTTCCATACGTGCATAATAATAAATTAATTTGCACCCCTTACATTGCAACATGGTTTTGTCCGGAAAACTTGAGTAAGAAAACGTACTCAATTTTTTGCTTAACTTTTCTTAATGTATCAGGCCCATAGTCATTAAAGACAAAACAATAGGGATTTTTGTGTTTTTTCCCCATGCTATACATTTATTAGGATGTCTACTATTAATAAAATACATTTTTACAGTTGCTCCTGATTGCAAACACATGTTCTAGCATGAATACACAGCCGTCGTCCCTAGTAATCGGCACTTAGACTAGCACTGTAGCTGGTGCAAGTGATACGACTGAAAATCACGTACCTCTGAGATGGCCAAAACTTGATTCGAACATTGCTGCTTGCGATCGAGCTTGGCACGCCCTTACTGTACATTGACTACGTGGATACACACATTCCCTTCCCCGTTCCGCCCCTGAAATCGCAGACTGTAGTAAGGGTCCTTTGCACTCGAAAACTAATTGAACGTTGTTGCGTTCTAGGATGTGTGGTCCAGTTTCCGGGCATGCGCAGAGTAATTATGCAGATCATACGCAACATAACGGCATTTACGCTCTTTAATGAATAGGCCCATTATGTATATATGAAAATCTGCACAATAAAACTCCTCTTGTGTTATATACTAGTCTGTGGGGGGTATTCAATTGTCAGTGAGGGTTTTTTTTTGACCGCGTTAAGTAATTTTAATGCTTTTTTTTTATCATTTTCGAGCGGGTTAACTTTACCCGCGATTCAATTACATTTTTAACGCTCAGTTTTTTCTCATGAAACGGTCCTCTCGCGCTCCAGTAGAAGGTCTATGGCGTTAAAAGCTATTCAATTGTTTTTTAACTCCACGAGTTAAACAGGAAAATATGCTGTTTTATCTCGCACCTTTTTGGGGCGTGTTAAAAATAAAAAACCTCTGAAAAGTATTTGAAATCGTAATAATGTGTAAAAAAGTTAAACTTATGTTTATCACTAATGCCTAACTTGTGTAAGTTGATTGTCTTGTGAAAAAATAATGAAATAAAATAAACATTAAAAAAATATAAATAAAATAAATTCACTAATTAATTATATTTATGTATGTTTTTGGTACAAATATAAATGTAGTAATGTGTTGTGACATGGTATAGATCAGGGGTGTCCAACCTTTTAGCTTCCCTGGGCCACATTGGAAGACGACGAGTTGGTTTGGGCCGCACATAAGATACACTAACAATAACGATAGCTGATCATCCAAAAAACCATAGAAAACATAGTTAACATATATATATGAGAAACAAAGTGATATATATATATATATATATATATATATATATATATATATATAAAACACTTTTTTTTCTAATCCCCTATACTTACCTTTCAATCGCCTTGTTCAAAAAATCCTCTCTAGTTATTATACTATAATCACTTTTTGTATTGTTTCGATGCAATATCAATAAAGTGCATTTAAGCCAGGCATTGTATATCAGGGTGCCCTGACCAGGCCTGCGGTACCTGACATATACATCATTGTGACCTGTTTTGCTAATTACACCACTATGTTAGTTAAGGGATAACAACTTATAATGGGCCAAAGAGAATAATATATAATGCCCTATTAGTATTACAAGTAGAAGTATGTAGCAGGGAGATAAGGTCCATGATGCTCCAGGACCAGGTGACTTTTATTCACTGGTCAGCGTCCCTTGAAATAATAAAAAAAAATCCCCCTTAACTTACCTTTTAATCGGCTTGTTCTCCTGTCCTCTTCTCTTCTTTTCTCCAATTCTGTGCTGCTGATTGTTCTTCTCGCGCGGGTGACTCCTCTATGCTGCGCTCCGCAATGGATGTTGGGCGTGATGACATCACGCCCGACATTCACTGCGAGCACCGCACGGAGGAGGAGACAAGGGAGGGAGCCGGAGTACCAGCTGACGGGACCGCGTGACCGCAAGGTAAGTATTTTCTTTTCTTTTTTTTGCAGGATTTTTTTTTTCCCCTAACAGTGCTGCCCCCTTGCCACAACCAAAACTCCTTATGGGCCACATTTACAGGCGTGCTGGGCCACAACCCTGGTATAGATGATTGTATGGTAAAAAAAGAGTTCAATTAAAAAATATGCTAAAGAAAGTGCTGTAATGTACACATTATCAATGTGTAATGCAATCTAATGTATGGAAATGTATGCAAAACCTTTTTTTTGTGTTATACATGACCGCGTTAAAACTCCCCTTCACTCCCCTAAAATCTCACAAATGCAATTTTTAATGAGTGGGGGCAGCGTTGCCTCTTTTTCAGTTGAATTGCACTAGTTTTCCTGCTGCGTTAACTCAAAACGGTCGCTATTACCATCAAAAACCCGCGGGAGATTTTTTTTTTATGCTACAGGGAAAGCAAAAAAAAACTCGCTGACAATTGAATACCCCCCGTATGTGTAATCACGACCACAATGAGGCTCACCATGAAGAAGATTCATTTATTACAGTAATGTTGCCGATAGGTTAATTTTTAGATTACAAAAAAAAATCTTAATCGAAAAACTTCCACCCTGGAAAGTGATTTTTTGCTTACTACGTACGTGGCAATAGGGAAATAACTCCCTAATATTAACAGAAGCGAAGTTGGCCTCTAAGCTTTTTCTCTGGCAGCCTCAATTGCAAAATCTATTGTAAATGACATCATTTTATTATTGCAATCAGTACAGAGAGCACGTATTTATTATATAGGTATAAGTTTTCCCTGGAAAATCCATGTACTGCACAAGAATAAAACTATTCTAAACTACCGCTATATGTACAAATCTATTGCAGTCCTGTATTTTCTGTGGAAAGTAACTTGATACAATAATTCTATTCCAATAGTAACTAATGTTGAAAGTAATTATACTGTTATGTAGGCAGTTAAATGTATTCTGGTACTTAATTTTGCCATAAAACTTAACATTTACACTGCTCCCATGCCTCCTATGAAGGCCAAATGCTTTTTGATGTTACCTTTCAGAGCCTGCAGTTTTCAGAACCCTTTATGTAAATCATGTCTCACCAAAAACCGTCTGCCAAATAAAGTGGGGCACGGAGATTCATTACATCAAAGGCATTTCATTAAAATTGTACAGGCAGTTCTGTTCACAACAGAATAATTCAAACAATTCATCCTTGCCCTGAAGAGATCACAATCTAATTCTGGTACGAGGAGAGTTATACAGGGTAAAGCAGGAGCCGGCAGGGGGGCTTCGCGTCTGTAAACTCAGCAGCAGGCAAAGTGAGCACATCACAGTAAAAAGGTTCATCTAAAGGCAGGGAACGGGCTCACGCTTTAAGGTTTCTGATATCATTTTAGAGTGGAATTGAACCTAAATAATGTTTTGATATGCTGCAAAGAATGCCAAACAGCGTTGACGTCTACTTCAACATCAGAAAACCCTTGAGAAGTTGCTCACCACACAGTGCCATATTCTAGTGAAAATCTGTCACTGAACTGACGTGAGTCATGTAAGTATAACCTCTTGATAGCAACAATTAATGTTTTGGGACCTTAAGTGGTTCACATTACGCACTTGAAACATTTTCCATTATCATGTAATTATCTATGCTTTGGTTGTATTCAGAAGTGGTAATCCAGTTATGGAAACTACCAGTTAAAATGGAGATTATGTAGCTGATGTCAATCCAGTGGTGGATCTGGGGGGGGGAGGGGCGATCAGAGCAATCGCCCCCCTAGCAGCACAAGTCCTTTAAATTTGGATCCAAGACGCCAATCAAAATGGGTGGAGGGGTGGAGCCAATCGCGGGTGGTGTCCGGGGTTACCCGGGGCCAGCCAATCAGAATGAAGAAGGGGCGTGATTATGCAAAATTACCCCCCCCCCCCCCCAAAAAAAAAAAAAAAAAATTACATCTAGGTCCGCCCCTGTGTCAATATAGAGAGTCTTGCAAAAGCTATTTTCAATAGTTGATGGGTTAGAAGTGATAGATACACATATATAAGGAGTCTAAAGGGAGATAGATGTAGAGGGCCTGAGTCATTAAGGAAAGTAAGGCAAAAAAAAAATGGGGTAAATGTTCTCCGGGCCAAACCATGTTACAATGCAAGGGGGACGAATGAGTTTATTATTTTGCACGTAAGTTAAATACTGTATGTTTTTTCATGTAACACACAAATACTTGATAGCTTTATTGTTACACTGAAATTTAGAGTTGATCTAGGACATGCCCTACCCCAACTATAAATCTGTACCCACATTTTAAATTTACCTCCCCCTCCAATGCAACATGGTTTTGCCCAGGTGCAAAGTTACTCCTTTTTATGCTTTGCTCTCCTTAATGACTTAACATGTTTGCATTGTACAACTGTACATGGTTTCTAAATAAGATATATTTATGGCAATATTTAATAGAAAAAAACCTTGAAAGAATATATTAAATGAAAAGAGTTCAGATATTTATATTTTAAGTTGGTAGTCACAGCCTGTGTTCTGATTAGGGATAGGGTTTTTTTTTTTGGTTGTCCCTGGAAAAAGGTGGGACTGTACTTGTTGGGAACCCTGGAAACTGACTTGGGTGTCGGTCCTAGAGGTGTTCCTGTCTCATGGAGAACGTTATTACATGGTTGCCACCCAGACAAAGTGCAAAGTAGCCAGCTGGTTGGGCAAGGTGTATGTGACGCATTGGAATTTGGCTATTGGGGACAGGAACTTTGACAATTGGTTGCCTGATATGCCCCTCCCCTTAAGGTTAAAAGGTATTCGGTGGCCAGATTCTTTCCACTGCTTGGAGTTGTGACATTTATTATAGTTTGACACTATTGTGATCATTTTTGGGAGAGAGGGGCAGATGGCTTCCCTATCTAACCCATGCACTTATAGGATTGGTAGATTCACAGAGGATCAGGGGCAGTAATGTAAAGTAACTGAAATGCCTGCAGAACCAGCTTTTTGTCCTGTATAAGATCCCATAAGGACCTCATGGGAGGAGCTTCAGCTGTTTGTGGTGGAGTAGAGCGGTAACACCTTATAACAGAGCTGGAATATCAGTCTTATTTTACCTCTATAGTTCATATCTGAACATTTTTAGGTGTTAGTGATCCATTAATAATATAATGTATAGTGCAGTACAATCATTAACGGCTTTGTATATGGCTAAGGGTACACACACACTGATATTTTATAAATGCCTGTTACATGTGTTTGTAAGTAGGTGTGACACTAGAAATCATTTTCCTAGTGGGGCCCTACCCACCGGTGTTTTTACCTGTGTTGAGTTCCGCTATAGTAGCCTTTTTCAGAATGTTATTTCTTCCAATCCCGTACATTTTAATGAATTGGAAATTATGCAATAGCAAGAAATACTCATATCAGCACGGTGGCTCAGTGGTTAGCACTTCTGCCTCACAGCTCTGGGGTCATGAGTTCAATTCACGACCTTGGCCTTATCTGTGTGGAGTTTGTAGGTTCTCCACGTGTTTGCGTGGGTTTCCTCCGGGTGCTCCGGTTTCCTCCCACACTCCAAAAATATACTAGTAGGTTAATTGGCTGCTATCAAATTGACCCTAGTCTCTCTCTCTCAGTCTGTGTGTGTGTTAGGAAATTTAGACTGTAAGCTCCAATGGGGCAGGGACTGATGTGAGTAAGTTCTCTGTACAGCGCTGCAGAATTAGTGGCGCTATATAAATAAATGATGATGATGATGATATCACGTGTAAATTAAACATTCACATGCGTTCTAAAAGACCAGTGTCTATGTTCCCTGAATGTAAAATATGTCTCTACCATTTATTTTCTGCAAGGAGACACAAACCAATCCCCAGATTACAGACGCACAGTGAACGTCTTGAACCTGACTGGCAGCAATTATTTCCTGTTTGGTGTCTTAAGATCTTCATATACCCGCAAATAAAGATCCAATTTCCAGGATGCATTTGCTGAACTGTTGCCCAACATTATATAAATGATCCCTTTTAATTTGTTGCTTTCCCAGGACCATTTGGCAAAGATCATTCCCCTGAATGGCAGCGAGCTAAGAAAAAAATAAAATAAAATAATGAAATAAATTTAGAAAGCAGCATCATCTATCATCGCAGTTTGTCTCCGGTCCAGATGTTCTACCGGATTTTGCATATATAGAACAGCAGCGTTGTAAACAGAGAACCTGGAAGTAGAGGCTACGATAGGATATATATCACTTTGTGTCTGGTATTGCATAAGATAAAAGCTCTTGGCTGCACCTTAAGCTTTTAGCACATCAAGCCAAACCTTTATGTGTCAGGTAATGCATTGCCCAGTCAGAATAATGGCCTACTATGGAATTGTTATACTGCAAATGTGATAATAGGCTTCAATAGCCATTCAAAACCACCTCTTCCATTTGGCGCTCAATTGAGATCCAGTTTACTGTCCCGCATTATCTTTCTGTTATTTCCTCATGTTGAGCACTAAGGAAGTAATGGTTACGAATTGCTGTAGATTTAACCCTCCGAGGGACAGCAGTATCGATTTCCCCAAGCAGCCGTTTCTAAGCTTTTTGCTGTGTAACAAACAGGACCTTATCATCATCATCATCATCGTGACCATTTATTTATATAGCGCCACTGATTCCGCAGCGCTGTACAGAGAACTCACTCACATCAGTCCCTGCCCCATTGGAGCGTACAGTCTAAATTCCCTAACACACACACCTAGACTAGGGTCAATTTTGATAGCAGCCAATTAAACTACCAGTATGTTTTTGGAGTGTGGGAGGAAACCGGAGCATCCAGAAGAAACCCACGCAAACACGGGGAGAACATACAAACTCCTCACAGATAAGGCCATGGTCGGGAATCGAACTCATGACTTCAGTGCTGTGAGGCAGAAGTGCTAACCACTGAGCCACCGTGCTGCCCTATGCTGAGTTAGTTGAATGTTGGGTGTAATTTACATGCTGGTGATGATGACGTGGCGTAAACTAGGCATAAATTTTGCCCATGCAAAGCTGGACGCATCTCGAAAGTTATTTTTGCTTTTGTAAGAGCAATTTAGTGATCCTTGGCTATGATGTCACAGAGCAACATTCCCAAGATTCTGAGAATTCTACCCCAGCTGCGCTAAGCACAAGGTAAGCAGCGGGGAAAGGGAGGCAGATAATTCATGGCCTGAATAGCATCGTCCCTTATTCCCATGAATCGATGTGTTACATTTTTAAGAATATTGGTACGGCCCATAAAATGGCTGCATCCACCTTGTGTAGGTGACACAATTTAACATTGCTTATTTATAAAATGAGCAATCAGAGCGAAGCACGGACAGTATACACAGCTCCATTGTGCCCATTTTGCGATACAATGTATCAGGTAAAGCTTTGATTGAACTAACAAATCTTTACGAAATTATTATGAGCTCACAAGTGTACTTTTATGCAGGGATCATGAATGACAAATTCATCATCTTTACAACCAAGAATCTTGAACGTTTTATCACAAATTGCAAAGTTTTACAGGTCACCCCCTACTTTGCATGCTGTGAAATACACTTGTAGAAAAGGAAAATATACATCTGAAATTAAAATCTAAATTAAATCTAGCTCAAATATTGACTACTGTCTTTTCATTAGAAACCTTTCAAGTGGCAGTGTATATACAGATGCAAGTAACACAAAACTGAGATTACCACCACTAGCAAATACAACCAAATGTCCAGTATATATTAGGCGGAACGAGACTTGACAGGAGGAGATTGCCTGCTAATGCAAATCTTCACTATATTGCCAAGGTCAAGGTCATTATGCTGAGGCATGTTATCAGATCCATGCATTATAATACCTAGCTCAAAAGAAATATTTCTGGAAAGTTTTAAGAATACGTATGTACTTTGTCATATTTTATTTTTCTGATCTATGAGCCGTAACCTGCTGATATGGAAAAGTTCAGTAGATATGGCGAGGTTCAGGGTCTGTAGAACTGCGCTGCCGAGCACCTGCTATGGCTCTGTATATTAATCTGGGCACTATATAATGTCCTACATATTACACTTGGCACCAGATAAGGTTCTACAAATTAGTCTGGTCCCCCGACACAGCTCTATATGTTACCCTTGGCACTAGACATGGCTCTGTGTTTTAAACTTTGCTTCAAATATGACTCTGCATATTGGAATCCATACTTACCAACTCCGCCGGAATGTTGGGGAGACTTCTGAATTCCGGGTAGATCTCCAGGGGAAACGCAGGACTTGTAGAGGGTGGTTTCCACACCACGCCGCCAGTGGGCGTGACCAGCATGCGTGGGGGCGTGGGGGCGTGGCTATAATATTAGACAATGCTTGGCTGCTCTCCAACTCTTCCTATCCCCATAATATACATGGGCAATGCTGCGTGCACTACTGTTAGGTGCATGTAGCGCTCTCTTTTCAAGCAGAGCTGTGTGAAGCAGGAGCAGGGTCCAGCCACCTCAGTTATACAGTGCCCCAGGCTTGGAGGGGGTTTCCAGGCACTAGGAAACCCCCCCTCCCCCGCCCTCGGTTGGCCTATGATCTCCTGAACTCTTCCTAGTGAAGCGGGCAGGATGGGTGCAAAAATGTTGAATGACCGCATGCCCTCCTACCATGCTCCCTATCTGGCATCTCCCAGAGGGTCCCAATTGCAAAAAGTAAGCAAGTATGTATTAGGAGGTGTGTCCCACTCATGATATTAAGCAGGTGACGCACGTACTTGCCACAGGTGTGTGCTGTAATGCAGGGTTGACGCAGTCATGGGGGCTGCCTAGCAGAAGCATTAAGCACCCCTCGCCTCACTGTCCCAAATCCTCAACTAAAGCTCGGAGGTACTGTTGCATGTAAACCTGAACACATTTAAAATCTGATACATTTGCTTTCCTGCTGTCGGACTTCATTTCTGGGGTGTGGTGTACTAATAAGTGCGGGTATTCTTTCAAAGTAGGCGTGATTAGGCGGGTCAGGCCTTGGTTTGGGCCAAAAGAGGTGTGGCCTAAAGAGTTCCATTAGCAAGAAACTAATGGCAGCAGTAGCGGAACTACCATTGGCACTACCATGGGCCCCGGTGCAGGACTTTGGGGCCCATGGAGATAATAAGGCCCGCTGTTCGGGGAACTAGCGAGCTGTGGGCCCCGGTTCTCTCCTCCCCGCTTCCCTGCACCAAGGCCCACAGCTCACTTGTTCCGCCTCTGATTGGCAGATATGCATTCTGGGAATAATTCTTGAAATAACGTCTGACATATGGAATTGCAGATGGAAAAAGAAAAACCCTGTTTTAATGCAATAAACTAGGTAATGAAACACCTCTGAAGTCCTTGAAAATGCAGATTAAAATATAAGTGAGTTACCTTTCCAGAAATGAGACTGACTTGGAATGAGGGAGACTTCAAAGGAATGCAAATGGCTTTATTTACATGTATAGTAATTATTTAGAACCAATATCAAGGTTAGAGAGACATCTATGTTTGCAAGGTCTATATTCCGTGGAAGCAAAGAGTCGAGAACAAAGTCATGAAACTTATTTACTGTTTTCTTTTCCTTCACCTCAAACATATTTTTTTTGGCTCAAGCTGCTATTTATAGAGCGACATATAACCAGTGCAAAGAGAAAACAGGACAAAATCAGTCAGGGAGGATTGTTTTCAGGTGTGGAGTATTTGTAATAGAATTTGCATATCCTCCCAGTGATGTAAAAAGTGGGTGTGGCTTTAAAAGCACCAGTATATATTTATAGTGGGCGTGGCTTTAACAACCCTCTGCAAATCACCATAACATTTTTTACAAATGCAATGTTCTATAAAACAGTTATACAAAAACATAAAAACTCCAGCAACACCCCAAGAACACTGACCCGCCTCTATGCAACCTAGGGAGAGGGCATTCAGCACAAATATAGTTACACATAACTCCCAACATTTAATTTTGTCCGGAGAGGACAAAGTGGGTACATCGGCCAAAAATGTGGTGGTTGCCCCATGTTGGGGGGCTGTCATCACCCCTAGGCAGGGGCAAACGCAGGACTTGTAGAGGGGAGGTTTCCACACCACGCCACCAGTGGGCGTGACCAGCATGCATGGGGGCGTGGCTATAATAGTAGACACTGCTTGGCTGCTCTCCAACTCTTCCTATCCCTATAATATACATGGGTAATGCTGCGTGCACTACTGTTAGGTGCACGCAGCTCTCTCTTTTCAAGCAGAGCCGTGTGAAGGCGGGGGCAGGGTCCAGGCACTTCAATTATACAGTCCCCCAGGCTTGAAGGGGGGTTTCCGGGCACTAGGAAGCCTCCTCCCCCTCGGTTTGCCTATGCTAGGGGTCATGTTAAGGACATGCCTAGGGCTTTAAAAGCCTTTAGTGAGGCAGCTGTGGAGCTCATACGTGCCAAACAGAAGTGATCCGCGATTCATGTGCCGGGGGGTATGTAAGCTCTCATGGGCATGGTCTTCTACCCAATGTCCCTGTACACTGAATTGTTTCTGTACACCATGTGATTTGTTCTATTAATTGCATCCACGCATGTATTGTTCTGCCTTCTACCCATGTGACTGTTATTATGTTTTCATGGTTCCTGTTTTCACGTATGTCGTATTTGAACTATTCTGTAGTTTGAATTTACTCTGCATGCCTGTAAATTAACGGTGTTGATGAAAGTACGTAACTGTGATGTTATTGCATTAGATATGCTTAATGTTTGTAGACACTCCCTTATATGTTTAAGCTTGAATCTTTAGTGATGGTCCCTAAGACCATGGGGAATGCTGGGAAGTGGGTGTGGGCAGTGTGCAATGTACCCGGAGTCTGCAAATGGCTGAATAAAGAGCTCAGCAGTGCCCACCCATGCTTCAGTGTTGTCCTGATGAACTGATTTACAATTATATTAACAAAACAGTAACTAAGTAACTGTACTGTAGCTTTTGGTTTATTAGGCTGCAGTTTTTGTTCAATCAGGTGCCACATTAATTTAGTCTGTGTAGATTTACCCACCCAGACTTGTTATTATTAACAGTTATATAGTGCTAGCATACTCTGCAGCCTTTTACAAACACAGTGATAACAGAAGATTTGGGGTAGATTTACTAACAATTCTAAGAAGAAAAAGTGGATGTGTTGCCCATAGCAACCAATCAGATTCTGGCTATCATGTTCTAGAATACACTAGATAAATGATAGCTAGAATCTGATTGGTTGCTATGGGCAACACATCCACTTCTCCTTCTTAGAACTTTGTATTATATATTCCCTTTGGCATGAATAGACAAAGAGGCTCACAAGCTTACAATATATAAGATAGTTCAGCCATCTACAAATGGCATCTAAGGGGTCTGGAAAAGGGGGACCATTACAGCACTAATGGGCGGAGCACTATTGAGATAAAAAAGGGTTATCCAAAAAGGAATATCCCCTTTAAAAGTCAATGTACCTTTGTACAAAGTGGTACATAAATACTAATTTGCATCCCCTTTACAACCTCATCACTCAAAGTAGACACAAGTGTGCTGTGTATGCTAAGAGTGAGGATCACTTCACTGTAATGGAAATCCCTGCCTCTAATTGCCTGTCTCTAAAAAAAAAAAATACTGCTCTACAAAGACATAGAAAACGAAAGTTCCAGACTTTACTAATACCAGTGTTTCTTGGCCGGGGGAATTATACTGTGAAGATCGAGCTAAATAAATAAATAAATTGGAATTGGAAACAAATGTGTTTGTAAAATGTCAGTTGTGAACAAAAGCGTCTTTTTAAAATGTCAAGATTTGAAGAAACAAATTATATGACAAAAATAAACAATAACCTTGAACAAATAGACATTTTGGGCCCAATACCACAAATTGTTTAACAAAAAGAACCAAGGGAAATTCACTTATCTGTTTTGTGCTACATAAACACTGGTTGGTTTCTCCTGGGACACCTATAAATAGAGTAGGTGGTATCTACCGCGTCTTAGCCTGGCATGGAAAGAGAGGGGGTGCTACGAGTGTATTAGCCTAGGGTGACCTGAACCTTTAATCAGACCCTGAATGACACAATCGCTGCATGGCACTGCGGGGGCGGGACTCTGATGCCGCAAATCGTGTCTTCAAGCCCCCCCCCACACACATTTGCCTACTTTCTTTAGCATATTTTTTTATTTAACTATTTTTTACTATAGAATCACCTATACCATCTCAAAACACATTAGTTCATACATATTTCTACCAAAAACATACATAAATATAATTTTTTTTATTTTGATTTTTTCCTAAGAAAATCAACTTTTACATGTTAGGCATTACTGATAAGCATAGTTTATCTTTTTTTTTTCATTATTTCATGTTTTTTTATTTTCATTACACCCCAAAGAGGTGCGAGACAAAACAGCATATTGGCCTGTTTTAATGCGCCACGTTAATAAACAATTGATTTGCTTTTAACACGGATGGCTCTCGCACACCCTATACTTTCAATAGACCTTCTACTGGAGCGCGAGAGGGCCGTTTCATGAAAAAAACGTAGAGCTAAAAATGGAATTGAATTGCGGGTAAAGGTAACCCACTCGAAAATGATTTAAAAAAACATTGTTAAAATGACTTAATGCGATCTTAAAAAAAACTTGCGGTCAATTGAATACCCCCCCATAGACTGCATTCACAAAATATGCTACCCTCCCAGGCCACTATATGTACACAGGAGGACTTGTAGCTAGACCAGAAAGCACAGGAATCACTCAGAACAGCACCATATTAACAGTGCTCACGGCTGAAACGTGACTTGAAATGCGTTACTATAAGGACAGCAAATAAAAGGTGATTACTACGTGTAAGGTAACATTAAATAATGTGTCCAGTAATAGATCAATCTCTGACATGAGAAATGCTTTTCTTTATGTTTTCTTGCAAAAACAGATACACTTTACTTTAAAAACAGAGCACAGGCATTGGAATACAAATCTCTCCCATTTTGTGCTGTTTTGGCAGCAGGTTTAATGTATTTGACAGATATAACGCACTGCCATGCAGAGGTAAGTATTTGTTCACTGTAATGGGGACTCTTTATCAAAAGGCTTAAAAGGCATTGTGAGCCCAGGCAAACTGAGAGGAAGTTCAGTTTATAGAGCTCTCCTTCTATGTTCTCTAAAAGTACACAGCTACTTCAACTATAATGTCATTATTTTCAGTATCGGATAGCCTAATATGATCTGTTCATAAGGTAATATTCACAACAGACTCAAACACAGAATAACGTTTTTATCTGGGAAAATTAATATTGTTTAATTACCAATTAGAAGCCACCACCAGGACCGCTGCAAAATATTTATGGAAAATGTAGCCCCACAGATGGGAAGAACGGTTTGTAAGGGAGACCACTGTTCTCCAGGATGTAGGATGAGCGTTTCAGCAAATGAACTCCTAAAAAATAGATGTTCTTGGTCCTTATCTGTCTAACAGTGAAGAAGTCAAATAATTGTGGACTGTTCCCATTTGAAATTTTCAATTCTTTGCCATTGGAGTCAATTAGAAATATAGACTCATGCACCAAAAGTTGGCAGTGTGTGATTCAAATTGTGAAAGGTAGACGTGGTCAGAGAAGGGCGTCTGGCCCGTGAAAATGAAAGGTAATGCCCAATGGACATCCGCTCTCACCCTTTAGGTTTGTACCTATGTTTATACTTTTATTGTATTATGACATTCTTATTGTGTATTCTTAAATGTTGGGGTTGGGTAATTATCTGGTGAGCCACGGTCACATATACCGTAAAGGGGCTGCAGTACCTTGTCCCACCAGGAGACAGGAAGTCCCAATTGGCTTGTAGTCAGATTTTGTGGAAAAGTAATGGAAGGGGTTAAATTGAGAGTGGCCTAGCTCTTATCCAGATCCAGTCTCTTGGTTATTCCATGCTGTGGCCAGCTAGACAGCCTGGAGTCAGACCAGCAGGGGGGCCTGTGGATGTGTGGGTTTGGAAAGACACTGTCTGATAAGCTCCTTGAGAGCTGCAAAGCCCTGGTGGGACCCCTATGTAAGACCGTCCTGTTACAGTCCTTGGAACCAAAATGTCCTTAAGGAGGGGGCTGGGACAAGTTGGGGGTGTTCTGCTTTGGACAGTCTATGCCTTGAAGTTTAGGCTTCTGCTAGCGCTGTTGGAGATCTCTGAAACCCAGAGATTCCCGTTACCCGGTGAGGCTGCTGGAGCAGAGTAAATGATAGGCAAAGCTTGTGGTTTGGGGGGACGACTACGGAACCCTGGAATCCTATGTCACACTACTGTATTGTCAAAATACCGGTCCATAAATTTTTCTAAAAATTGCAAAATTCCAAAAAACACCACCAACAATTCAGATCTGCAAACCTATTGCACGCTTCACAACATTCTAAGTAGAAAAAATAAAAAAACCTGAACATTTTTGTCCAGACCCTCGATCAGCCCAGTCCACACCCCAATGCCCCTGGATATTCCACTAAACCAATCATTATATTTCTGGAGGGCAAATTATTGCTTCTTGTTAACTAACTTGAGTCAGACCATTATTTGATTTAAATAATGCACGAGAGGACCTTATATTTTACATATTAAAATGTAACTCTGCCTTTTACCCAGTTTCTCCAGTTTTCACTCCTCTTCTTCAGTTTCCAACATCTCTGCCTGGTAGATAGGCAAAGTCTCTAAGCCAACTGACATATTATATACATCATGATACATGAGACTATGCCTCCAAGTGGACATCACCAGCATCTGCAGGTTTGCAATTATAAAACTGAGCATTATGCTAAAGAGAAGGATCATTGCAAAGCAACATTTAGACAATATAAATGTTTTTGTTTTAAATTATATAAATTGCACAGGTCTACATTTAAAGCACTGCTGATTGACCTACCGTGCATTCCCCCCTTCCAGGAGATGTAGAGGGGATGTATGAAAAGAAGAGATGGGCGTGGCCAGGGCATAGGGTAAGATGCTAATTTTCATCACGTCCCTGCCCATTGAGTGTTCAATGAGGTTTGCGGTATTTGAAGATGTGCCATCATGGGACAGTCCCATCCACCTTGCAGGCAGGTAAGCAGAGGCTGGCTAGCAAATTTTAGCCAGGGAGGCGAGACTGGGTTCAGCAGCCTAATAGGAATATTTTAAAGGGAAAAAATGCAGGTAGCCCAGTGACCCAGGCCAAGGTAGCCCACTATGGGAGTGGCCCAGGGGTCCCCTGCAGGTATATACCCCTTTGGGAAAATTTCCTGCTCTTTGGGGAGTCCAGACACCCTAATTCTGCAGTCTACTGGACAGTCTGGGGCAGTCTGTTGATTATACCCAGCAGAGACAACTATTTTGTGGGCTAGACCATTCTACATCAGAAGGCTGGATATCATTTCTCTAGAAACTAGTCATATGATTGGCTGGCAGGGCATTCTTAAACTTGTAGTACCACAATCACCTGTGGGAAGCCACTGGTTGTGTACTGTTGTAAAGACAAGGACAGTACCTCTCTCTATCTCCCCCTTTCTCTCTCTCTCTCCCAGGCGCGGGCTGGCAATTCCAGCCCGGGGGGCGCACAGGTGGCCGCATCTCATGACAAGAGATGTGGCCGCAACCCTTGTTATGTGATGCGGCCGCCTGTGCGATGACTCGGCCGCATCGCATGTCTTGTGATGCGGCCGCCGGAAAAAAACGGCGATTTTTAATCTGGGGGGCGACCGGCCGGCCCTGACATCGGTAATTCTGACCGGCCCGGGGGAGGGGGGGCGATGCCCCCCTGCCACCCGGGCCAGCCCGCCCCTGCTCTCTCCCCCCCTTTATCTCTCCCACCCTATCTCTCTCCCCCCCGCTCTCTCTCGCTCCCCCCTCTCTCTCTCGCTCCCCCCTCTCTCTCGCCACCCTTTTCCTGTATCCTGTAAGTGAGTGTTCAGTCTGCCAAGATCTTCATTTAAGTGTTACAGACGTAAATGTTAAATAAAATTGTAGCAAGTTAGTTAAAAAAAAGTGAAGGAAATGGATTATATTTAATACACCATTTAATGCTTTTGGCTTTAGATACCAGTTATTTATTTTTTACTGCAATTATATATTTCATTTTTATTTGTTATTTGTTATTCAGTGTTATTTTTCCATTTTTTCACTGTTTTACAATTTTGTCAATGCTAGTAATTAACTATATAATTTAAATAATTTTGGTTATAATTATGGAGAATATTTATGACTACAAGTAAGCACCAGTCTTCTTTACTTCTCAGTATATGGTATAAAATACATTTTTCTTGGTTATATAACTTCAAATGTACTACAGCACGGCGGTATATTACCAAATATATTATTAGTTTGTTTTGTTTTTGTTTGTGAAGTTTATTTAGATTTTCGAACACAAAGCAATAAAAGAGAAAACAACCAAATAGCGGATTTTTTAACCTTCTGTGCAATGTGCTAAGGACATAACATAAAAGCAAAACTAAAATAAGAATACTTTCCAACAGTCCCGATCTTCATGTTATTTTGTAAGTCACATGGGGGCGGGGAGGTAATGTGAGCATTCCCTTTTTTTTTTTTTTTTTTTATAAAAGTTGGCTCCTGTGCAAATAAGAATTTAATTTTCTCAAGTTAACATATAATGTGATTGTGCATGAAAACTTCATTTTGTGTAGATAATTTACTTTCTGGAACAATCTTCTTTTAACAAGATGGGGTAGATTTATCAAACCTTCTAAAAAGGAAGAGTGGGGGTGTTGCCCTATAGTAGCCAATCAGATTCTAGCTATCATTTATCTAATACATTCTAGAACATGATAGCTAGAATATGAATGGTTGCTATGGGCAACACCTTCACTTTTTCTATTTAGAAGGTTTGATAAATGAACCCCAATAAGTAGTAAATAGCAAATTCTCTTCTGCGTGTTTTCCTTATTTTACTTGGTATATAGACATAAGTGGGTGTTTCTCTGCGCCCTAGGCAAAGCCTCAGCCTGTTTCCTAATCTCCCCCCCAACACCTACTTCCAACACCCACATGTGAGTTTTGTAAAAATAAAAATAACACAGGATTTTTAGAGGGGGGGTTCCAAATGTTAAATTTCGGTCCATCATAAGTAGCCTACAAATGGTCATAAATAACCCCTCATTATAATTAACCCCATCATAATAATCATTAACTCCCTCATTAATCAATCCCCTTATCCTCAGAATCATTAAATCTCTCATCAGCCTCATATTAATCCCTTCATCATCAACCTCCCCATCTTATTAACCCCCAACACTACACATTAACCCCATATAATGATTAACTCCCACATTCCCCCCTCATAATTTATTAACCCCTCCTCGTGATAATGAAATCCTATTGTCTCATCATAACAACCCCTTCAACATTATCATGATTAATTAGCCACAACATCATCAACTTATTTATCGTTAGCTCCCTCAGCCTCATCAAAAGTACTTCATTAACATCATTAACCCCTCACACTGATAATTAACTCCCAATCACCATGCTTAACCCCTCAACATTAACTTTCTACCACTTATGTTAATTCCTCTTTCCATCTTCACTTACCTGTTGCTGATCTGTCCTCCCAGTAATAGGGGAGAATTGATGGCAGGGCAGGGGGAGGGGAGGAGCGTGCATCAGTGACACCCCATGGCCCAGCACCCTAGACAGCTGCCTGCTTGGAGGACATATACACATATACAGACATTGGAGGGTCCACCACTAACACAGTTACAAGGGCCCACTATAAAGCCCCCTGTGCTGCTTTTGCAGTTGCCCTACCAATTCCCCATAATCCCGTCTGTATGAAAGAAACAAAAGTATTCTACCAGTAATAAAATGATTCTGCATTTTGCTGAAATAAAGATACATATACAATAAGAAAGAAAATGATAAAGAATGTTGAATTATAAATTGCCAGCTCAGACCTAATAGGTTAGATGCCACCCAGCCAATTCTGCCACTCCCAGACTCACGTGGTCTTCCCCCAAATCTGGGCCTGTTTTCTGGGAACAAGAAATGATGAGCTACACGAGAAAAGTACAAATGTGAATTAGATTATTAGATACAAAATAGGTCATTTTGTATGTTTCATATTAATATATTACATATAGTTTGATTTCTTTGAAAAAAAAAATGGGTGCACTTTGCTGAAACCATCTGCAAATCGAATCACACCAGGGGCTAGATTTACTAAACTGCGGGTTTGAAAAAGTGGAGATGTTGCCTAGAGCAACCAATCAGATTCTAGCTGTCATTTATTTAGTACATTCTACAAAATGACAGCTATAATCTGATTGGTTGCTATAGGCAACATCTCCACTTTTCCAAACCCGCAGTTTAGTAAAAATACCCCTACAACTGTTCATCTTTAATTAGATTCAATGAGTCTGACATAGGGGAGGGCTGGGGGGATGTGGTGATGCAAAACGCATAATTTAAAAGTGCCACAGGGGCGGGGTCAAAATGGAGTATTTTACATCATTGAGGTCCCCGCCCCGCCCAGTCCACGAGGCAGTGGACAATGTCCAGGAGAAAGGCCTGCTGCTCTGGGGTCTGGCAGAACTATATAAAATGTATTCCTGGAGAACAAATATAACAAATATAGAATAAACAGGATTTTATGTTGATGGCACTTATTTTTGTTTACATTTTTGTTTTCTTTTTTTTCTTTCTTTTTTTTTGTGCTATATAACGTTTGTCAGTCGCCTGCTTTTCCCAGTAAGCAATATAGGAGGGGGGCTTGAATAAAGGGCTATTGGCCCCCAATTTCAAATTTAGGACATATACACTGAAAATGCCAACACTAGACCCAGCTAACCCAGCATTACTCTGACTTTAATGTTCATTTGAGGCAGTGAAGGAGTTAACAAACGCCCTAAACAGTTTTTCCCTTTTGCATCAAGTCTACAGCTATTCCTGCCGACTACAATTTACTTTAGAAACTTGCTCAGTAAGCATTGCTGCTGTTTTAAATATGATTAAACTCAATGAAACAATTACATTCATTTTGCTGTGTACTGTAGGTAAAAGTTCCACAAAGATAATGCATTCTTTGCATACGCTAAAAGTTAACAGCTGTTTTACTAATCCTGTCACCTTATCACAGAGCTTAGAAAGTAATCACGCTGAGTGACTGTGTTCTCCTGTGTGAATTTCAGTTAAAATGTTGTTTATTTGTTTTTGTTTCTATAACACTTTAGAAATCAGCTTTGTGTTAGTATATTCAAAAACATATGGCATGAGTTTGAATATGCATATTTTGCTGTATTGTTTCCCATTGTACTTGTTTAATGGAAATATTAAGGGGTGAGTTTAAAAAAATATTTCTGTTACAAGAATTTCCTTGTTTTTATGATGCTCCTAATAAGTCTGCTTGCTGTTCAGTTCAGTTGCCATTGTTTGATTTCTCTTCCTCTGATAAACAGCAAGAAATAATCATCCTTATCGCCACAGATTGATAAACGGTCCCCATGATTTTAATAGTTACATTTGAGTTCAATGGTTTGTATAAATTACTTTCCACATTCTTATTTATGGTTACAGAATCCGTTGGTACTATATATATATATATATATATATATATATACTTATAATTCACAATAGGCAGTGCACTATCTATATATATATTCTCCCTAAGCTCAACTGTCAATATTATTTAAGTGTAATATTCTGTAGCAATGCACTAGTATGGTGCATAGTTGCCTATTCTCCTGAAATATTTTGAGACTTCACGGGTTCATAGTGAGGTAGCTTAACCTCTCTTATCCTCCCTGTGCCTCTGTAACAATGTTTGGCACCCCAGAAGCAAAGTATGAAAGGATTCTACAGGCCCAGTGGTATAGTAAAGAGGCAAAGGTCCCCCCAGTAGTTTTGGAATTAAGTAAGGAACACAGGTCTAAAACTGCATACACTCTTGGGGCTATTCTCTTTGTTTGTGACATAAGGTTTTACCACAGTGGCAGATAAGTAGCAGTAGTGTAGGGAAGTAATACCATGATACCATCAATATGCAATGTAATCAACATATCACAAAATCTAGGAATCTTGTTTTAACAGTATCCGCAATATGCAAAACATAAATCACTACAACACAGATTACTGAATGAATATATCTCACTTTAAAGTTAGACACTATGCTTCAGTGAAATGGATTTCACTGGATAAATACTTTTGAGAGACAACCAGTTGATAAGGGGTTAAGTAGACAATTACATTAGGTGTTTTTCGAAGACTTTTTGTAACTTATTGCTCTGCGTGCTCCTAGTGCAATCTGGGGCTTTATTGAGCAGCCTGGGGCTGTAATTTGCAATTTGTCCACCCCAAAACGGCCGATGCAGTTTGCAATGAACTTCCCAGAGGCACTCTGGGAGATGTAGTTTTCTGAAAGAATGCATGCAGTAATATACCTGTGATTTTCAGGGTATTACACCTCCTGTACAACAAGAAAATGCCCACTGCTTTTTTAAATTGGGACAGGTGTTGTTATACATTTGTTATACAGTATTTTCCTCTAGTGTTTCTTCTAGATCACTGACCTCTCAGATTGTCCTACATACAGAATATAACAATGAGATTCGGTCATGTATTTGGCATGATGAAGATCTGTACTACAAGAAAATGGTTGCCGCTCTCCAGCATATAATTGTAGTCATTACTCATTCTTCTCCCCAGTGTTTCCTAGTGATAACTGGCCAGTGAGATTGTCCTGAACACAGAATATAATATAATGTATCTATACTGTATACTAGATATTACCATAATTTACACAGAGGTATTCCCCAGTGGGCCTCCAAAGCTGTCGGCTCCTCCCAACCTTCCCTCCGGATCTCCTTGAGGAGAAGTACTAAAGGTATGCAAGTTGCAAAATATATTCACCCCGTTATCACAAGTGATTAGCCTGCATGGGAGACCTTGTTATTTATTAAGTAGTGCGGCAGTAATCTCACTGCTGTGTTGTTTGGTTATTGCAACATTTGCCATCATTTTTATAGTGAAATTAAATAGAAAATTCCTTGAGGCCTCAGCCTACACCAGGGTTGACCAAACCCAGTCCTCAGGGACCCCTAACAGTGCAGGTTTTCCTGGTGACTAGCGAAATAATTATACCACCTGTTACAATGTATCAGTCAGTAATGACTACACCTGTGTTGCAACAAGGAGATATAGAAAACATGCGCTGTTAGGGGGCCCTAAGGCTACTCAGAGGGATAACAACATTTTGTCCAGCATGTACATCCCCTTATGTTAGACACAATTACGTGAATACGTGTTTTTGAAGTTAACAGCTATACAGTACATTCTCTGGCTGAGCACACTTTATGCTGCTAGATTTTGCTTGAAGCTTCTTTCTCCATTCAGACCAGAAATGCTGAAAAGCAGTATAACAAGCTGTTTACTATGAGATGAGCATATCTATGTGCATTTTGCCTTCTGCTTGTGTTTCACCATATCTGCCAACATGAACCATTTCAAAGAGTGATAATATTCTGCCATTGCTTTTGCCAGCAAAGTGTCATTATTAGATATCACCATAAATTGTTATCGCTGCACTTTGCAGCCAGGATCTGATTACCAAACAACGATGTTGACGTAAAACAAATGCAATGGCTGGTGAGTGTAAACTCAGAGAATAGGTGCAATGAGGGTTGAGAGAGCTACATTATAATAATAATTCATATATAGTTATTACGTACAATCCTTTATTGTCAGTCTCTCTGCAATCAGACTTGGGCTCCTTAACACAAGTATTCGTGCCCTCCCATAATCATCAGATATTTATATAACGCCACTAATTCCGCAGCGCTGTACAGAGAACTCATTCACATCAGTCCCTGCCCCATTGGAATTTACAGTCTAATTTCCCTAATATACACACAGACACATACAGGGAGAGACTAAGGTCAAATTAATAGCAGACAATTAAGCTACCAGTATGTTTTTTGGAGTGTAGGAGGAAACCGGAGCAATGAAGACAATAGGAGAAGTGGTGGTATAGTATACCACTGTATACCAGCCCACTTGCACTACTGATTATACACATATATTATTAATTTTTAGAAGAGGCCATGTTGTTGTCTTTGCTTTGCTTCTATGTATATTAATTAATCCCCAGCTAAGCAGATTGGTTAGCATGATTAACAGATTGGTTGACATGATTAGTGGTCTAGTGGTTAGCACTTCTCCCTGTGTTTGCGTCAGTGGTGGATCCAGGGGGGGCTTGCTGCCGACAGCTGCACAATCAGAGCAGCCGGGCAACACACTGCCACTGCCGAGCGGACCTGCACATAGTGTGCAGCCGCCGGCAGCCTTAGAAATCAGAAAGGGGGTGGGGTCTAAAGCCCCCCCCCCAAAATCGCCCGGGGTATATCAATAGTCTGGATCCGCCCCTGGTTTGCGAGGGGTTCCTCAGGGTGCTCCGGTTTCCTCCCACACTCCAAAAACATACTAGTAGGTTAATTGGCTGCTATCAAAATTGACCCTAGTCGGTCTGTGTGTATGTTAGGGAATTTAGACTGTAAGCTCCAACGTGGCAGGGACTGATGTGAGTGAGTTCTTTGTACAGCGCTGCGTAATTAGTGGCGCTATATAAATAACTGATGATGATGATTAGAAGAGTACCTGCACACTGAAAATATCTCTGATTAGACCTTGCTGCTTCTACCATAAGAGCACAAATACATACAGTGTTGGCTAACCTGGGACACTCCAGGTGTTGTGAAACTACAAATCCCAGCATGCTTTGCCAATATATAGCAGCTTATTGCTGGAAGGGCATGCTGGGACTTGTAGTTTCACAACACCTGGAGTGTCACAGGTTAGCCAACACTGCATTAGAATAACCACCTAATAACATGGAAAATAAGTGAGAAAAGCAGGTGCAGACTATTATGTTACTAGGAACAGAATAACATAGTAGGAGGATTCTCTTCATGAGTTTCTTGGAGTTCCGTCTAGGGTGTGATTGCTTCCCCCCTCCCTGTGGTTACTCATGCAGCTTTGGAAAAAATGGCGCTTCAAAAAAATAGCTACTACCTCTTCTCCCTCTTGTTGCCCCTGCTAAAAATGGCCTATTTTGAGACACTGAATGGGGGAGAGTCTAGTTCCCCTGAAGGATTGTGTGATGCATGCTGCAATAACACCATGATTAAGTCTCATACACACATATAAGCACATTTGCATAGCCTATTAGAACCTGTGTGTGCAGTATCGGCATAACTGCACACATCAATTAACCTACAGGGGCAAAGGCAGGATTTGTAGAGGGGGATTTCCACACCATGCCACCAGTGGGCGTGACAAACATGCATGGGGGCGTGGCTATAATTTTAGACAGTGCTTGGCTGCTCTCCAACTCTTCCTATCCCCATAATATACATGGGCAATGCTGCGTGCACTACTGTTAGGTGCACACAGCTCTCCCTTTTTAAGCAGAGAGGCGTGTGAAGCGGGAGCAGGGTCCAGCCACCTCAAGTATACAGTGCCCCAGGCTTGGAGGGGGGTTTCCAGGCACTAGGAAATCCACACTCGGTTTGCCTATGACCTACTAGTATAAACACCCTTGAATTGCTGCATGGAACAGAGACAGGTGCCCGCGCTATAATGACACCTGCGATATTCCCTGGAGTTGAGACGTAAGTTAGACCATATACTGTAGATGATTTTAGGAGATATTCCGAATGGTAATAGTTTATAGCTCCAACAATCTGACTTACACACTGAGCCCCCCTGATCTTTACAATGACTTTGGCCATCCCTTATGCAATCACCATATGCTGTAACACTATTGATACAAAAGTTCAGATAATGCCAACTTTAATCTGCCTACATCTTCCCTGTGCGCAAATGAGTTAACAAAAGCCCGGGCACGGCGACCTGATAAATCTCACCCAAATGATAAAAATATTTCTAATTATAAAATGTCTTCGGGTTAGATAACAATTTAATTGAAAATGAAAAACAAAAAAATAATGTATATACAACGCTAAGCTTTTCATCAAAACCTGTCCTGTGAAAATGGAAAATAAAAGGGAATTGATTTCAAATCAGGATTACAAACTTGGTCCTGGAAACTGATTAATAGCAGAAACACCTGACTACGGAGGTACACTGTGCTCCATAAAATAATCATCCTGCTCCTAATATTACTGCAGCGTTTGATGTTCTTCGCTGTACTGTTGTATAGGTTGTTTTTTTTTTTACTAATAGTCAAGAGAGGGATTTAAAATGGAGGCTCGGTATAAACAGCAGATTGCATTGTAAACCACAGTGAATTATTTAAGACCCTCTTCCCCGCACCTGGGTAAATTATTGATCCTGCGTCACCACAACAAACTGTTAGAGATGAAGGCACAATTCTCAGGTGATAAAATAGTAACCTTCTATGTGAACGCATCATGCGAGTACCTCACGGAAGACAAAATCAGGTATTTCAAGGGCAAATGAATGTGCCCTGTTTTTATGTACAGTTTATTTTCATATTAGCTTTATATACTTGTTCAGTAAGACAGAGGGGTATATTTACTAAGCTGCGGGTTTGAATAAGTGGAGGTGTTGCCTATAGCAACCAATCAGATTCTAGATATCATTTTTTTAGTACATCCTACAAAATGATAACTAGAATCTGATTGGTTGCTATAGGCAACATCTCCACATTTTCAAACTTGCTTGTTTAGTAAATATACCCCCTAAACCAATGATGGTGGCCCCAGGGCCACGTGCGGCCCTCCAAGCATTCACCTGTGACCCCCAGCTCCTTCCTGCTTTATTGTCAGATTTGTTTGTTATAACTTGTAACACTTATTTAAGCTTATTACTGATATGTTATTACAGAGAGGTGTCTCTTTCTTCCATTAAATGTTTTGTTTTAAAGGGAGATTAAGGGTAATATATGCGGCCCTTTTGAAGGTTAGAGGGCTGCCCCATGCGACTCCTGAAGTGTATTAGTGCAGGGGCGCTCTTAAAGGGTCACCAGAATCACCCCCCCCCCCACACACACACATCATCATCACCATTTATTTATATAGCGCCACTAATTCCGCAGACTGTAAGCTCCAATGGGACAGGGACTGATGTGAGTGAGTTCTCTGTACAGCGCTGCGGAATTAGTGGCGATATATAAATAAATGATGATGATGATGATGATGAATGAGGCACCAGAGGGGGGGGGGCATGTTGAGACGGGATGGTGATGTTCTTTTTTGGAAGCTCATGTATGGAAACCCGCATCTAGAAATCCTGATTTTTCCCCTGAGTGGAGGGTCTCTCTCCTTGGACCCTATCCCTTCAATTTTGCTGTTTGGGGTCTGTGTCAAATTTGCACCTTATGGGGCCACACTTGTTTTCACTTTCTCACACTGCATTGGCTTATCATTTTAATTTTTTTTTATTCAAACCAAAGTAATGTAATATTTTAGGAGAATAGTAGGATAAATATTTTTTTCATTTATGGACATTCTACAGGGGAGTAAAGGATGCATAATTCTCACTGTAGCTAGTTAGCACTACCCAGAAAATACACTTCTTATTGCAGCTTTTAGCGATTGCAAGGACACCAAATATATACTCTGCCACTGGGGGCGCTGTGGCAAAGTTTATCTGAGTCCTAATGCAGGAAACACCAGTGATGCCTCCTGTAATTTCCAGTGGAACCATTGTAGTGCACGGAATTCTGGTGAAGTGAAAGCAAACAAAGGAACTGTACTAAATGTTGAACTGTACAGGCAGACCTACTAGCTCCATCAGAGAAACTAATTAAAGTCCAGTAACAAGAATATTTTTATAGATTCATCCCTTAATATTTACATTAGACAAATACAAAGGGTTAAAAAATATTATTATTGTCCCTTTAATTCCAAAAGTCCAATGTAATCACAGCCATTTTTTTTTACCTCTGCAACGAATGTAATGGTGGAACAGTTGTCAATGCGGAGTGTGCACTAAAACTGATATCTGATTGGACAATGGCCACTGACAAATGTTACAATTAAAACAATGTTACAATGTGCAATGTTACAAGGATTTCCACCTGTATACAGAGGTGCCATGGATGTGGAAACCTCTTAGCAAAAGCGCAAATGTATTTACCTCTGACCACAGAGGCGATCTTGTGAAATTGTAGAGAGTTGGCGCTAAATGGATACTTGCTGGATTGCATTGCACTCGGTCATTAACAACTCCCTTTAACAGATAGACAAATCATCTGTCTGACCTATTTTATTGATAGCAAAGTATGTGATTTTGTAATATAATCTGACATTTAGGAAAATATTCGCAGGGGTTCTGAAAATAAGTTTTCAAAAGATATTCAACTGTTATAGTCTAGAATTATTATTATAATTTTTTTTTTTATTAAACTTCTCTCTACTTTTTTTTATTTTATGTAATTATCATCATCTCTCTTGGAATAAACCTATATTACCAGCTGTTAAATTTTATTAGCAGAGTATTATTTTAAATCACCACTTCAGTACTAGCAAAGAATTACACTGGCAGAATATTAAATATTTCTGCACAGAGTTCAACTCGCCATCTACAGAGCGGAAGCATATATGTTACAGTGATGGAGATCTCCCAAAACAGAAAACCATTTGGATTATAGAGTACATCTAATTCGAAATAAGGTAGAATGATTGTTCCGCTTTGTGTCATTTCCTGCCCTGGACTGAAGAGGACATTTCATATATTTTGCGTAGTTTGCTGGTTCTGAACAAATCCACAGACTGAAATTTGATTTATTAATAGCTTTGTTTTCTTATTTTACTGATAGCAACGTTATATTTATAATAATGCAATTCCTGGGGATGCTGCAGTTGGACTTGAGCATCCAGGGGCCACTAATCATATTTGCATCAGAAAGGAAAGAGATAGACATTGTCATTTACCAGTCCAGGAAGAGAAACTACGTCTCCCACAAGGCTACTGTGCAAAGAAGGCGGAGCCTAACAGGTCTGTGGGTGGGAAGACTGACCAACCAGAGAGCATAGGTGGAGGGAGATGGAAGAGTATCCTGAGAGAGACTGAGCTGTGTGATAAGTCCAGAGAAGGTGACCCCAAGCAGATGGGGCACTTTCAAAAGACTCTTTGGGCTAGATTTACTAAGCTGCGGGTTTGAAAAAGTGGGGATGTTGCCTATGGCAACCAATCAGATTCTAGCTTTCATTTCTTTAATACCTTCTACAAAATGACAGCTAGAATCTGATTGGTTGCTATAGGCAACATCTCCACTTTTTCAAACCCGCAGCTTAGTAAATCTAGCCCTTTGTCAATTGCACAGGTCACTTAGGTCAGTCAGCAAAGAACACTTTGAAAGGTTACATACAATATACACATTGTCATGCATGAATATTAAGGGACAATAACAATAATACATAATTGTCACACGTAGTAAAAAATGTTTTATTAAATATAGCTTTTTTTCGGCTTGGAATAAGGTAGAAATAATTATGTTTTTATTTATTATTATATATTTTTTAACATTCTATTCTTATTGCCAGTAATATTTTATTAGTAAATGGTCTTTTAGTTCCACTAATGTGGAAAATAAAATTGAAAAATGTAAAATTTATAAAAATGTATAAATAAAAATATGTTAGAAATAGGGTAGTAGACAAAGTGTCACGGGCACTAGGAGTTTCTACCCAGGTTCCACCAGATGGTAATGCTGCTAGAGGGGCGGAGTTACACCACGAACCTCTGAGCAGTGAGGTGAATGGTTGGAGTGTAAGGAACAGCAGGTAGATAGGAGATGAGTGAGGAAGTCAGTGACTTGCAGCTATAGATGTGATGAGTCAGTGACTTGCAGCAATAGATGTGATGAGTCAGTGACTTGCAGCAATAGATGTGATGAGTCAGTGACTTGCAGCTATAGATGTGATGAGTCAGTGACTTGCAGCTATAGATGTGATGAGTCAGTGACTTGCAGCAATAGATGTGATGAGTCAGTGACTTGCAGCTACAGATGTGATGAGTCAGTGACTTGCAGCTACAGATGTGATGAGTCAGTGACTTGCAGCTACAGATGTGATGAGTCAGTGACTTGCAGCTATAGATGTGATGAGTCAGCGACTTGGAGCTATAGATGAGATGAGTCAGTGACTTGGAGAGCAAGTTGTACCACTGTAGTGATGAGGAGACTTGTACTGGTGCTGGTAGGTAGCGGGGTAGACGGTGGTCTGCGTGTAGCAAGTTGTATCACCGCTGTGGTGAGAAGGCTTGTCCAACACAGATATGCAGGCACAACGAATAGTCTGTAGCAACAATGTGTAACTCGAGAAAGCAGAGCAGGTAATCAGCTGGAGAACTGAAGACACGAGCTGGAGAGTATTCAGTGTGTAGCGGTATGGGAACCGTTTGAGGAGTAGAGCAGGGAATCAGCTGGAACTGAAGACACGAGCTAAACACAGGAACACCTTCAGAGACTCACAGGGAGTGAGAATCAAAATCGGGCAATAAACCTAAGGCCACAGGTGCCTTAAGTAGGGTGAGGTGATTGATCCACCAATTAGGTTTTAAAGCAAGGTGTTAGTAGTTCAGGGATCCTGCACATGCGCAATGCTACAGGATGGCTGGAATGACAGGGAACCACGCACCAGAGCAGAGGCACTCACGGTCCGGTGAGTGACACAAAGTAGGGGCCAAAATCTGATAACTTCCAGAGTCTTGTAAAAATCTGTTTTGTGTGGGTAAAAAAGCTGTTTGTAGATTAATTTACATAGCAAGGAGCAATAACATGGATATACCATATTCTATAGCCAGATCTAATCACTTGACACCATATTGATGCACAAATCCATGTGCTTGTCTGTTAAATCAGAGATATTGGGAGACATTTATTTATGATCCTCCAAAGTAGAAAAAAGACTGCAGACAATATATTTATAAGTCTAAATTCTCAAACACACAGAAACACAGAGAGACTAGGGTTAATTTGACAGCAGCCAATTAACCTACTACTATGTTTTTGGAGTGTGGGAGGAAACCAGAGCACCCGGAGGAAACCCACCAAACACAGGGAGAACACACAAACTCCACACAGATAAGACCATGGTCGGGAATTGAACTCATGACCCCAGTGCTGTTAGGCAGAAGTGCTAACCACTGAGCCACCGTGCAGCCCCCAATGCAATGTTTCCTTTTCCTCCTTTGTGTGACTTTATTCAAACTCAGTCTGGAAGAGGGGTGGGACTTGAGTGGAGCTTTTCATTGCACAAGCGAATTTTACAAAATTTCAAAATAATGTTTGATCATCAAAAAAAAGTACATTATGAACGTTAATATAGGCCTGCTATAGGAACAGAGTACATACCTCCCAACATGTCTGACCCCGTTAGCGGGAAAGGGGGCGTGGCCACATCACAATGGGGTCATAACCATGTCGAGAAGCTATCTGCCACAAAAGACTGGCTGTAAAGCTAGGGGTGACCGCTCTGACCAATAAGAAGCAGGAAGCTTTCTGTTTGCAGCTCCCTATTGATCCGTTACAACCACAAGGTTACGTTCACAGCACCCCAGTGAAAGTCTTTGCAGGGGACCCACTCAAAACACTTGCCTGGGTCCTCACAGGAAAAAGAAAGGATAGAGATGGCACGTGGGAAAAAATAAAGAAAACCCCCATAAATCAATAAAAGCTGTTTGACATTTCTTCAAATGTCATTATTATTACCATTTATTTATATAGCGCCACTAATTCCGCAGCGTTGTACAGAGAACTCACTCACATCAGTCCCTGCCCCATTGGTGCTTACAGTCTAAATTCCCTAATATACACACACACACACACACAGACACAGACTAGGGTCAATTTTGTTAGCAGCCAATTAACCTACCAGTATGTTTTTGGAGTGTTGGAGGAAACCGGAGCACCCGGAGGAAACCCACGCAAACACGGGGAGAACATAGAAACTCCTCACAGATAAGGCCATAGTCAGGAATTGAACTCATGACCCCAGTGCTGTAAGGCAGAAGTGCTAACCACTGAGCCACCCTGCTGCCCGTGTGTTATATTCCAACAGTGCCTTAGTTTCAATAAATTCCACCTCTGTGTCACGTACCCCATACCTCCCTGTTATATAAGAAAACGGCCATGGAAAGCTGACTTAATAGAAGCGTAGAGTTCAGTGTGTGTTTATTAGCTCAGCATAATCAAATATTGAAATATAATGCTATGTAACGAATCAGGAAACAGTAATCAGGCTGTAACACGTAGTTATCCTTGTCTCCCCGTTTTATAATGTTCAGGTTTTGTGCCCCAGCGTTCTCTGATAAAATGTTACACAAATACATTTATTAGCTTCCTATATTTTAGTGCATGTTCAGGAAAAAAAAAAGGAAAAGATAATTACTTTTTACTTGCATTAAAATCGTCAAATATAATCCACACATGACCCTTAGGAAAAAGATAAGCATAATTTAAAATCAATTTCTTACCTAATTGAGTAAAACCTGCAGTAATGTAGATAACACCGGCAGTAATAATCTTATAGCATGAATACAAATTGAATATATATGTACAATCGCTAGTAACTCCAGTTTAACAAGTTTAAACAATGAGGATTTGTTATTGTTAGTTATACCTATTGGTTCAAAATTTAAGTGGAACTGTACCCCAAAATGAGAAACTATTATTTTTTTTGGTCAAATATGCAAAATATAACCTCTATTCTATATCTAATTGATAGTTAGATACTCTCTCCAGCAGTGTATCTAACTGGTATACTTTCTCTTGAAGAATCTTGGGTGCAGATAATCCTCCACACATGCCCGGACCTACCGCAAAGTCATGTGCCTAGAATCAGAGGTTTTTGCTGATTGGGGTGAAAAGTCATTCACGCCAGTCAGTGCAAACCCGATTACATCTGGTATATAACGCAGCAATGGGAGATTGCTTATGCTTGGCTCACTGAAGATCGAGACTCTTAACGGTTAGATACAGTCTGCTTGAGTCTGTATCTAACCAGTGATTAGAGAATGGATAGGGGTCAATACAATTTTTAAAGAGTCCACCAAGGTGGGCTTATCCTCTAAAGAGCTAATAAATCCATCATTTGACATCAACATACTGCAAAGGCTGTGTGTTACTGTGATTATAATATACATGAAATATGTTTATACTTACAGTAACCAGATATGTCCACTATACTCTACCATAGTAGGAGGTAGGTGCTTAGTCAGTTTGAGTGACAGCAAAAATGCACTTTTTGGATTGGTGGAAGCACACACAAGGGCAGGACCAGTAATATTAGTATAACTGAAATCTCTGCAGAATCTGATTTTTGACCTATAAGAGAGCCCACAATTAACAATATTTTTATGCAAATGTTGTTTTACTGGTAAGAAAATAGAATGACGGACCAAGATGGTGTTGTCTGAGGGGGTGCCGACGTCTGCGACTCCTGGAGTGTGGAGTTGAACAGAATGAGCACTCCTTGCTGAATACTGATTAGCGCATAAGTACGGCTAGCTTTATACCAGCTTGCAAGAAAACAGTTTTTTTATTATTTTATTGATTAGTGAAAATGCATTGACAGGGATGTTCTGCTTTTCAGACCTTTTCTTCCCCCGCAAAATGACTTGGTTTATACCGGAGGCCATCACTATAGTTTCACTGGGACATGGTTCCGAGTTGCACTTGTGCAGGAAACAGCATTTCTAGACTCTCCACTCTAATCAAACTTTCAAATAGACAAAAGTGACATGTAATACGTACAGTCCAGGTGTCCCCTCACTCTCATAACTCATTTTAACACAACTAAGGATAAACTGAAGAATATATTAGAAGACAAAATGGAAAAGCTGAAATGAATGAAGGGAGTGGTCCTAATCTTTGCAGTAGTAGACACAATAAGCCCATACTTGCCAACTTTTGCAAGGAGTGCTCTGGGAGATCAGAGAGAGGTGGGTGTCATTTGGCCCCGCCCACTAAACATCCATCACATTTTCAGACCAATTACAGCAGGGGGCGGGGTCACGAGGACACACAATTCGCATGCTAAGCCCCGTCATTTCACTATTGAAGTGGTTAGGTTGCCCTGCTCTCCTGGGAGGACTCCCAGAAATTCGTGAGTCTCGCCGACATTTTGGGAGAGTAGGCAACTATGAATAACCTTCGTCCAACCCCCCCTCCCTGATATTCCCAGAAACGCCCACTTTTGTGCTCAACTCCACCCACTTTCCTGTAAAAACGAAAAACTAGGACTGTTCCAACAAAGTTGGGAGTTATGAATTGGACTTTGATAAGCCGCTTCCACTTCTTCTGCCATCCGCGTTTTCTTGAGAATCTGCCAACCTGCAAATGTATACGCAGATTGATTTTACGTGGATGTTGCCAGAGTCTGTGAAGTGGGCGTGCCCCTTAAATTGCGCTTGACAGACATATAGATCCGCACTTTTAGCAGCTCTTATATGAGCCTTATGCACATCTTTTTTTTCAATGTAATATTTTTTTTACTTCTTTTTTAATACAGCAAGGTCTGTTGCACCCTTTACATTGCTAGGCTTCCCCGTTCAAACCTCTCTAAGCGTAGAGAGGCGTAAGGGGGAGATCTGCCTCAGTCGGAGTTCAAACTGAGACGGATTATTGGCCAAAAGTGCTTTTTGCGCTGATCAGTTGGATTTGCGTCCAACTTTAACTGAGTCCCCAGCGTGCGTCTTCTAACCAGATTAGTACCAGGAAGTTAATTGATCTCATATTTACAGTATTTTTTTTTTAGCTTCGGACTTGAATTACCCACGATCTCCAGAGAGTATTTACTGAATAACTCAACAAGCCAGCATATGCCATTTTTGTACATAATAAGGAGATCTTAAGAACACAACATCTGCACACAGTTGTCAAGGTGTTCAGTTGATTTAAAACATCATGTTGCAGATTAGCCATAAAGATTTCTGTACCTATTTCACAGACATTGCATTACATTTTCACTCCTCTCAGTTTCTTTGTTTTGTTTAATATGCGACGGTGACATACAATTTAGTAAATTTATGAGGTAACAGACACTATACAGTGCAGAGCAGGAATGAGCCAAGATGTCTTTATTTTATGTACATGTTCAGTCAGATAAAATAATTATAATCTGTGTGTGCAAATAGTAAACCTGACATTGTATTGTTTTTATGCAGGAAAATAAAACCACTGTTCTTTATTAATTCATAGGCTGTGATTTAAACATACCGGATGCAACGGCACAACTTATAAATATAGTCGGGATGAAAATAAAATACATTTCATATATTTATCTTTTTTTTATATGTCTACAGCCTCCGTTTTGATACCACAAGGAAACAGGTCTACAAAATCGGCGCAATGCATTAAAGAGTTAAACGACACATAAATACGCTAGTTTTTTTTTACAGATACCTGTCCACAGAGCATTCACTGTGGGCAAGCAGCTGGTGAACTCGAGTAAAAACAAAAAAAAAAAGGCTTTCAGTGGGAGCATTAATCCCTCTGACAACGTCTCCTGCCCAGTCATGCTCAATCATATGTAAAAGTTGTGCAGAAAATGTTGCACACACCACTGACGGCTGGAATAATCATGGGAGGGCACATATGGAGTAACCACGCAGTGGTATGGGGTGCGAACCGCTGGAATAATCACGTGGCTGCACAAAAGGGGGGGACGTAACAGGAACGTGGGGGGGGGGGTTGTTAAACAAATGTTGCTTTCGGGATTCTAACTGTTAGGTAGTACGTGATATCTTCACCATCGGCACCTCTGTCCGGTTGCTCAAGATGTTGGAGGTGTGTCCCGTTCAGCAGAACAGCGGTGAACAGCTGCCGTGCCCATGGGCCACTGGTGCATGGGAATTTTTAGGGGAGGGGTGGTGGCTAATGGGGGGGGGGGGTCTATTACTGTCACACATCGCTCGCCTGCGGCTGCCACCCAGTAACCTGAGCATCCATTTGTTCCTCATTCCCCGTTTTCTTCCCCGGATGTCAGGTTGGCAAACGCTCTGCTCTGCGCATGAGCGGGTGATCATCTCACCTGTGCTCACCTGCTCCGCTGATCCATTGGTTGCCTCTCATTTATAAGGCTCCTCCCAGCACCTCTCAGTGCTGGTTCTTCTCCTCAGACTCCTGGCCTGGAAGCAGCTCATGCACTCTGCTGCAAATCACCTATTACCTGCTCCACTCGTTAGTGGTAACTACTGGAGATCTCTGCTGTCTTTTCTCTAAGTGTGCTACCGCAGACTATCGCTTATTGGCTCCACTTACTTAGTGGTAACTCCTGCAGACCACATCTCCTATCTCTCATGGGCTATCTCTGAACCTCGCTCAGTACCCCTACTCATTTGTGGCTAACTGTGCCTACCTTCTTCTCTGTAGCCGGTTCTCTATCACTGCTCGCTGGGAACTCCCCTAGAGGGCCGCGACCTGCAGGGTGGAAGCTGCAAAGCCCAAATTCCCTTGCGGGAACCTCTGGTGAAAACTTTGCACTTTGTTAGATTCCGCACCTCTGAGTGAAGTACCACCAATCTCAGTTAGAACAGAAGGATCCCACTCATTCTAGTGAGTCCTGACAAGTACTTTAGAAGGGGACAACCTTGGGGATGCAGTCATGCCCCCATAGTAATGTGATCGTGCCACGTTGTGACGTGGTCCCAGCTCCATTGTCCTGATTTGACAATTACAAAAGTTGGGACTTATGACATTTTAACACCACAAAAATATTAAGCTAACAGCTAAGAAAAGGGGAATAGCCAGATTAGGGTGTGTTGACACTGGGTTTGCATGAAACAACCAATTTCTCCTTAAAATGCTGCCATGTTTTTAAAACTGACAGGAAAATATAGTTTGTTGCCTACAGATAACGGAGGCAGCCATTTTGTGACCTCAACCAGTATTAATGAGAGAATACAGCCTAACAATTCATTGTCAGTCAGTAATATTGGTCCTGAAGCATCTCAGCGATGTCACTGCCTCCTAATGAACTACGTTTTTACCTCATGAATATTTGATCAGCCGACAAAATGGCTGCCTCAGCGGTGGGAATAGACTAAAGGCCCATTTTACAGTCCTGATCTTTAGCTGCACATACTTCCACACGAGTTTCGACTGTTGTAATTTGCTCTATTTCCCCTGAATACAATAAACACAGAGGCATCAAATATTTATATTTGTTTTAATACTATGTTTTTGTGAGAAAAAGAACAAGTTTACGCTGGTAATAAAGTTGTAGTCAGTGGTGCTTTGAACCATATCTGCAGGGACGGCGCCTGACCTTGTGTGAGGAAATTCAACGGAATAATATTACATAGACAATTACAATGCAGCCTCACCTTGGCCTCAAGGTTTTCCTGGCCAGCTACCTGTGGGTATATCTTCTAATAGTCATGGCAGAGAACTGTACGGAGCAATGAAATTGAAAGCCGCCTTCTGGTCTACAGGGCACGAATGTATCTAGATCTTTTTTGGTGCAATGTAAACTTTCTTCAATTCTTTGACATTCAAAGGTTTGCAGAAATTGCATCCTAGACAATGCTGCACCTAATGTTTGGATATGTGTCTTTACTGGGAACTTACAGAAATGTAAAAATATTATTTTTAAATTAAAAATGTTAAAATTTCCTTCCGGCTAGTAATCTATTTTTTTTTTTTTTTAACATAAAAGGATTGCATTATGGGAAAAAAAATAGTTTTGAGTGTACTTTGACGACATAGGCTAAAAACCAAACACTTACTGTTGGCACACTGGTCGCCACATCGGGAATCCGTTAAACCCATCTCAATAGGTCTAATTGGTTCCAGTCTACACTCCTTATCCCAATTGACTTGTTTCCAACAGGTGAATAGGTAGTTCTTGTGTGTGGTGCATCCGCAGATGCCCAGCGTGAAGAAGACAGTGGATCGCGGCATGGGGATGTTGGCGTGAGTTAGGAACTTTGCCGATGGGAGATGAAGGAAGCTGCAGAGCTCAGGAGTTGCAGTTTCCTCTTCATTGAGGTTAGTCGCCGCAGCCTATGGGGCCCAGGTGTAGAAAGCACATAGAGAAGCCTGGTGCCACAACTAGTGGAATACCCGTCTGGCTGCATATTGGTCTTGTATTTACCATTCAATGCAATCACGTTCGGTAGAACCTGATTATAAAAGAAATGTATATACAATTTTGGTTGGTAATTACTTAATAAGTGCACTGAGGTTGATTTAGGATGTAGCGAAAGTTGCTGTGTTCTATGGCTAACAATGGAGCAGGCAAAACATTGTTGAGTGCGGGCCCCTTCGAAACTTTGCCGTTGGGCTCTGTGATTTCTAATTACCTCGCTGCTTTTCATGCAAATAAATGACACATCGACTAGCCACCAACATTTTCCAACAATGTCCAGATACCTCTAAGCACAGCCTGGGAAATACTTTCCACGTGGACCTTGGAGCACCACTGAACATGGTTACGTGTAATTTTTTACTTTTTAATTTCTTCTATTTGGTAAACACTGCTTTACAGAGATCAGGGAATGAGAAAAGATAGTGATAATTCCTTCCAGCATACAGAATAAGAGGAAACGTGGTGTGCAATTGGCAGTTTTGCCAGAGGCAAAAATTTACATGGACACGCTTTTTAAAGGGGCGTTCTACCGCAAGACAACTTAATCTCTCAATCAGATTGGTCTTTTTCTGGTGCCCTTGGGTGGCACATCAGATAAACTCAGGTCTGTACAACTGTATCTACACAGCAGATCTGTTGTGTCTAAGAGCAACAAACCTAAACATATTTACCTTGTAGTCATTTTTGCCCAACGATGGATTTCCCCTTAAAACCCGGAACCCTGTCTTGAAATTACGGACTGTTGCCAACTACAACATTGCAACAATTCCAATCATAAAACATCTTAATTAATCTGGCCCTCTTTTCCTAGCACCCCACTTTCAAAACACAGGTATTGCTACATTTACGGGGGTGATGCCACTTTAGGGTTTTTACGTGTGCCATAATTAAATATTACGATTTAAGTTTTTTTTTTAGTTATTTATATAAACTAAACGTCTCTTCCTTTAACAAGGCAGAATCACAGTGGAATATAAAGCACTTGTAATTGAGTATTCTTCAGTGATTACCGTGCTTGTTCTACTGACGATGGGGTTTTGCTATCTACTCATTAAACTACACACATTTTTTTTAATTTCCTTAACAAATAAAAAAACATTTAAGTAGAAAGAAACCATATTTAATTTGTTTTTTTTCCCCTCTGTATTTGTGAGCAGCTCCCAATGACTGGCAGTGCACTCGCGGGGGAAATGTGGATAAAAGCAGCGGGAGATTTTCAGGTCAAGCTGGAGGTGCGGAATCTGTGTACTTCAATCGAATGTAATAAAATCACCTGCAGGCGGCTTCCCTTATTAAAGTCATTCAAACTCATTTCCATACGTAATGGGGTCTTTCCATTTATGATTAACAAAGCACCGTCTTCTTTAACAACATGTATAATGAGTGATTAGGCTAAATGAATACAATTTTCACAGTTCACCCTTGTGTGCCCTCCATAAATTCATATCTCGTTTAAAAAAAAAAAAAAGAAAGCCCAGCTTGAATAATTTTATTTACACGTTTCACTGGTGGCGTCTTTACTGGAACCGATTTGAATCTGTTTGCTTAGAAACATTGCAATAATTTATGTTTGAAATTGTATACCTGATCCGGTGATTCGCAACATTCTTAAGACAGATGGAGATTTCTAATACCTTCAATATTTGCATTGGTGCAGTGAGATCTCTAAATAGCCATTAAGCTGGGGGTGGCTGAGGAGACCTTTCTCGTGGCATTGCAATTTGCCAGAAAACTGTGTTTTGAAGAAGGTGATCTAGTTGTTTTTAATAGCACCTAATTATTGTGACTATAGAAACAAACAATGCACTTACGTAGGTGAAAAGCAACTTATACTTGCAAGTAGATTAGAAGTGGCGGAACTACCATGGGTACACGGAGGGCTACCAGTAAGGGCTTAGATGCGATGGGGGCCCAGTAATGCCCAATTATGCCCCTGTATTCGTCTTTTTTCCATTATTTATAGGGCATAACATGAGGTCCGCAGCGCGTACAGAGGGAAAACAACAAGACAGTACATGGTATAACAGTATAAATCAGTGAACAAATAATTCTACAACTCTTAACGCAGCTACTGGGGTACAAGGGGTATATTCAGCACAGGAGGAAACCTGTGCCCATTAGCGTGGGCGCAACTAGCAGGTTTAGAACCACTGAAAGAGGTGCAAAGACAATGGGGGTGTGGGGTCAATGGGCAGAGAGCCCACGGAGGAGGTGAGCAGTGTAACTGGTGAGCAAAAGTTATAGGTAGTGAGAACAGGAGAGAGGAGGGTCCTGCTCACTAGAGCTTACAATCTAAAGGGAACGGGGCAAACAAATGGCTGACACATAGAGATCCAATGAGCTGGAGTACAGATGGTAGATTTTCACCTATTACCTACACAGGGACAGAATACAGCATCGGGGGGAGGGCCCAGCATGACCTGATCTTCTGATCATTCAGTTTGGGGCTTCACTGCACATGCACTGGTTCTGGGTGGGGGGGGTGGTCTCAGGATGGTGGGCAGACATTGTTAGACCCACCTAATCTCCGTGCACTGTAGCAGCCCCTTGCAGAGGAGGTAGCTTGGTTGTTTGGAAGAGGTACATTTGCTACCAGTAATCAAAAATACTGGTGCAGATTCTGATGTTACTGGCTGTCAGACTGGGTGTGATCTGGTGCGCCAAGTGTGTCTAAAAGCTTTTAACAGTTTAAGACTATATCAGAAATATTTTTTTTCTTTAAACAACATAATGCAGCCACAATCTACCCAGCAACATTTTTTTGCAAAATGCAAATGAAGCTGTCTTGCTAAATAATGCATCTTTCCCGTGATAGAAGCATTTCATGGCAAGGTGGCAGAGGTGCAGACCACATGAAATTTTCATGCTCACCTCTCAAGATGCAAGCAATATGGCAACCATCACCAAAGCTGCAGTCCCCTCTAAAACTATTTTTATTTTTTTTAAACTTGGGTTACCTGTGGAAAGACAAACAGAGTTATTGATTTTCCTAAGAATGTAGGTTCAAGCTGATATTAATGATTTACCGTTTGATTACCATGGGGTCCATTGTCACAATTTCGTTCCAATAATTAGAATCTTGTAATAACAACTGTGGAGCCAGAAGTATGTTTTATTTAAGCAGTAACTCAAACCAGATAATGCAGGAACGGTACAGACTAGTTAAAGCTCAGCATAATAAACAATTATCCGGGTGACTGGATAACAGGTAAATAGCAGCAAATACAAACAGCAGGTACAAGTGAACTTAGTTGGGCAATGGTGAATAGCCAGGTTCTAGGATTCACAGAAGAGAATGTAGCTTGCAGGAAGTCCAAGGAAACCATAAATGACCAGCAAGGAACATTGTGAAGATCAGACATAAACAGTCACTGACACAGGTGCGGTTATTAACAAGGGGAGAAGGTTAACTCCTGCTAGTGAGGGGAAAATGGCAATGGTGTAACAGCAGCACCTCTGGTATGCCAGAGGTACTGCAGGCCTGATTCAGATAATAGAGTCCAAAAATAATCAAGTACACAGGAGCTGCAGAGCCAAAGCAGCATCCCCATGGGCGATCCTGACATACATATGTCAAGCTTCAAGCTTCCGTCGGGTTTGAAAAGTGGAGATGTTGCCTATAGCAACCAATCAGATTCTAGTTATCACTTATTTAGTACATCCTACAAAATGACAGCTAGAATCTGATTGGTTTCTATAGGCAACATCTCCACTTTTCAAACTCGCAGCTTGATACATTTACCCCTATGGCAGTCACATGAAGAGAGTCTTTGAAAGGAGCCTTCTGACTGACTGGCTCCAGAAGACACTATTTGTTTGCAGTGGCAGTCACGTAAATCTCCAGAGAGCAATTTTGTAAAAGGATCACTGAGATATAGGAGAAACACCTGGAAAGATAACAGAGCAGTTAGAGCTTTATATTACAGATGTACAACACTTGCTGTTAAAAAAATCTATGTACGATTGCACCTTTAATATTTATGAATGCAAATATACAATGTACATAAACCACAAACAAATAGAGTGAATACACGGGACAGCTACCTTAATGAAAACTCAGTGTAGCAACTGTTGGCTTAAGCTGTGAAAATGCATATACTGATGAAATTATAGATGGCAGAGTGTGCTTCGTATTTCTTATTAGCACTTTGAAAGCAATATTATCATGAAAGGAACTTAGATGAACAATATACCTGCTTATACACAATTGTACCCTACCTGTCTACTATTACTGTAGATATGGATTTGTAATTGCAATTTGTGCTTTTGACTGTACCAGGACATTCAACATAGGAAATGTTTATCACTAAATGCTTTTTTCCCCCCAAAGATTTCAGATTTTCACTCCTGGGGGCAGATTTATCAAACATTCTAAAAAGAAAAAAGTGGAGGTGTGTCCCATAGCAACCAATCAGATTCTAGCTACAATTTATCTAGTGCATTCAGTAGCTGTAGCAGCAAACTTTTAAAGTAAAGTTTTTTCGTAAAGAATCTATTACCGCCACTCCATGATAAGTAGATCATTGTATTTCAAGAACGTAACTTCACACCTCCGTGTAATGGCCTGTTCCGCCATTAGGTCTAGGTCTTTGTTTGTTTGTTATAATTCTAACTGGACGCACTTTGCACGTATTGCGGGAAAGTGTATCTCTGATGAACTTTCACCAATATAATAAAAAAAAAACCACACATAGTTATAGTTATAAAGACAATGCCGAACTTCTATGATTTATTTAAGCTATAAATGAAACTAAACAGCATTATTTTAGGATCAAAATAGAAAAACATAAATGGATAGAGCGTTAGACGGCAGGTTCTAGTCGCAGACTGATTTTACGGAGACCATTCCAAGGACAATGTTGTGGGCGTGCACCTTATCGTGCGCTCGGAGAAAAGCTAGGCTCACTCGCGCACATGTAAAATGCACACTAGTTGCTGTATGCAAATCGCCCCTAATTATGGCTGATTGCAGAATGACCTCTCTAGCTGATAATACTTAATCTATTAGTGCGGCTGCTATAATGTATAAGTCGCAGATGTCTACTCGTTATTTAATTGATATTTCCATTTGGAATGTGGCAGGAAAGAAGAGTTCCGTAGGGTTCTTAAAGGGGAAAATAACAGATGTTTGTATTTAATTTAATTTACGTTTTGAATATAGTTTTATTTTATACGATAGATGCAACTTTCGCAGTTATTAATAACTGTCAAGACTATATATTCTCTGTTGTGTATATGACAATTCATTACTTTATTATATGTGTCCAAATAGGGTAATTTATTTTACTACTAACACTCAAGCTACATGTGTACCCTTTCTTTACGCTATTGTGGTGCGTATGTATGTATACAGGCCTGTTGATCCTAAGTTAAACCCAGAGAATATGATATAGTGTTGTAGAGCTGGCTGCATCATGAGACGTGTTAATCTAATATATATAAGCCTAGCGGCGTGTGTTAGTGTGTGTGTGTGTGTGTGTGTGTAAAAAACTTTTTTCTCAGAAAGGGCTCATCCAATTGACCTGAAATTTGGTATACGGACATTATTTGACAAAAAAATTATAATAGTGAAGTCAGTTAACTTCCATCATCCCCCCTTCCCCCTGTGGGAGGGGTAGTAAAGGCTAAATTTACGAGTTGAGGGCTCAAATTCTTGACCGTGTGGGTATTTATTTACCAGAGCCTGTATTTGGTCATGGACAATTGTATGTCGCATTTTCACGAGTACGGAGAAGCAGTGATGTGAAAGTGCAGGTTATGAATACTGCCCTTCAAGGAAGACTGATTGAGCACAGCGATAAGGTGTTTAGCAGAAACGTTGTGTATCGAGAGGTTTTAGAACAGTAAGACGATGGAGATTAAGGATGTGGCGATGAAGATGAAGGATGAGGTGATGGAAAAGAATGATGAGGTGGTGACATGTGGACAAAACCACGTTAAAAAACGGCGCTTACTTCGGGAAGTAACGCTCTTCCCCTGAGGAGGCCTGGCCTAGCCCCAAATGCATGACAAGAACCTTTTTAACACCTTAAGTAGCTTGATTTGACTAGTATGCATGAGTATCATGCACGGGTTAACTTGTAGAACATATGTGTGTAAATGGGCTCTGTCACGTGAAAGTCTTTTCCTGATAACCACCCAGTCATGGTGGTTTTAATAAGGCAACCCGAATTTTCGCAATTACAATTTTTCTTGATGCAAAAGTATAAATGAGTAGTATTTACCTTATTTGTAGATCTAAGCCTTAAATTATAATATTTGCCTTTTAAACTACATACAAGTCCTAATGAAGTGTATATGGTAATTTACATAAGGGACGAGAAGGGAGCCATTTCAGTCGCTGCCTCAGTGGAATGGCTAGTTACACACTTGTGGGCATGTTTTCCGGTACTAAGTTACCTCAGCATTGCAGATTTATCCTCGTTCCCCTTAACAGAACTCATCACCTACACACAAAGGAGGAAGCCATTTTGTGGTCTGGACCAATATTCATGAAAATGCAGCCTATGAATTCACCAGGAAGCTGTGAAATCACTGAGGCACAAAGTTGTGAAAATTGTTTCAGCCTACAGAGCGTCTCCACAGTGTACATTAAATAGTAGATTGACTACTAAAAAAGGAAAAGTAGAGGTGTTGCCCATAGCAACCAATCAGATTCTAGCTATCATTTACCTTGTACAATCTAGAACATGATAGCTAGAATCTGATTGGTTGCTACGGGCAACACCTCACTTTTCCCATTTTTAGAAGTTTTACTAAATCTGCCCCTGAATCCTCTGGATTTATGTGAAGGTTTTTTTATGAGCGTGTTTCCCATTCACAAGTAAATAACAAATTACAACTGTAAAAACTTGTGGAGGACATTTATGAAAAATGGTGCACAAGTAACTGCCCAGAATTGATGCTGTAACCCATCATAACAAGGCAGACATGTTCTTTTTTCTGTAAAAATATATTAGTAAAATGTCAGGTAGTGTCTGCTGTGGTTGCTGTTTATTACAGCACATTCTTCACATATTTCTGGGCACGTTTTCACAAATGTCCTCATATATATTTAAAATGTGAGTCTTGACCATTCCATAGCGGCAAAAACACAGATTAGTACAGGCCAATAAGGCTAATCTGATTCTGTTTTATGCTTTTTTAAAATAATTTTTCATCATTTCTCATAAACTTTTGGTGTCTGGGAGACTTTGATAAATAGCACCAAGATTACATGCTAATTGATTGTCTTCACTGTAAACTGCTCCTATCCAGCCTATATGGGCTCCGTGTTCATTTACATCCTTTGATTCTTCATTTCTATAATAAATCACTTTGGCAAGCCTGGTTATTCCCTTTTCATAGGATGTGAAAATTCATTTTATAGAGTTATAACAAATATAGTTGGATTTTGTTTCTTGGGTGAAGATAAGGCTGTCTCTGGAGTGTTGGTCGCACAGTAGTAATACTGTCCTTGTTATGCAAACGCTATTGAAAGAGAGAATGAGATATATTAAGCATATCCCAAGGACAGTGGTTCATGGGACCATATTCACAGGCTGCAATGAAAAGACGAGATATCTGTGATGTCCTTTGCTGCGGTTACTGATTTGCATAAGTCATATATAAGCACGTAACACGATTTAAGGGAACATAGCTAAAGTAACAATTTACATAGTTACCAATGGTACTTAATTATTGCAAATTGTATCAAAGGTATAGAAAAGGACAGCATGACCAAATTCAGTACGCATAGCATGATGGGAATTGTAGTACATCAAGGTCTCCCGGGACCGGTTCCGCAGCAAGGTGGTGCCCTTGAAAATTAAATTAGACTATTGCATTTTCTATAATTGCTAATGTACATAAGTGCTTGTAAATGTTGCAGGGCTGGGAGGGACCAATCATAGACGTTAATGAAAAAGATGTAGGAATCTTGATTTCCATGAATAACTATTACAGGGAGGCAATAGGGTGCTTCAGTGACCCACATACTGTACTAATGAACATGAATATATTGCAGCAACACAGCAAAGTAAATTCACTTCATTTAAGAATTAAGGAAAATCAGTGCTTTGTATAATATAAGTGTACAATGCAGTCAGTAGCAACATTTCAGTCTCCGGACACTTTCTTGTGGCAGCCTGACTTCTCTGAGTTCTGTAGTGACTTAATAAACAGACACAGGTTGACCCTGGACGTTGAGGGACGAGCTTCTTCAAGTTTCACAGTTTGTCTAGTAACAGCCCTAACTGAAGAGAGCGATTGAGGGCGAAAGATTGCTCTATTTTGGTCCTTGGCTTTGTAGAGTCATGGTTGGGCTACGAACCATCTATGGATATCTACAGAGTTATAACTTAAAACTTAAGCGCCTGGGGTGAGAAGCAAAACTGCTGCCCCCCTAGACCTCACTTTTAATCTTATGCACCTAAAATATTCATGAGATGCGCCACCCTTTAGTATTGTACCCTGGGCACTTACCCCTCTTGCACAGCCCTAGTTACGCCCTACATATCTACCTAAATCTAGACGCAAAAAATCAGGACAAATTGTCTATGCCATGGAACAGCTCAAGCCTTGTCTGGATACAAACAGAATATACCTATATTTTGCAATACCACATCTCCAAATTCCAAAGCTATGCCTATTTCTGGTCCAGAAAATAGAGACTGCCTTCTGAAAATGGTGAACGTTTTGGATATGATCTATGTAGGATAAGTCTAAAGTCTTCTGTTCTATAGTGTTCCTAACAAACACATTGAGCAAAATACGGAAAACAGGATTCTGAGTTTTTTATGACAAATCCTTTGACATTTGGGGTATTCAATTACAATTCGCGGCCGCGATTACACGCGGCTTCGCGTATAAAGTGTCATTACGGTATAATATATTAATGAATGCTTTTGATACATTAAAGGGACTGTCCACTTTCCACAACCTCCCGTCCTGAAGGGGAATGGTGTCAACTGGTCAACTGCATTCCTTTCTTAGATGGGGGGCCATCATCCCTTTGCACCCTGCCCTTTGTGTCTCTGTGTGTGTTCTGTGGAAATGCCTAATGATGAAGCATACAATTCCTTGTTAGATTACAGATTAGTTTGTATTGTGTTGGAATCACAATTTTAGATAACTCATTTCTCCCTGTGACTGGAGCTATTCCCTGGTTCTCAATATCGTTATGTAGTGATCGTTGCTTTGAAGCCACCCCTGTTTGCAAGAGGGAGATCTGCCCTCATGACCGATCAGGGAAGAATGAACTGGGCATGCTCATAAAGTCTGTGCCCATTGGTCCGGTCAAAGAACAGTGCTGTAACCAATTAGATGTTAGCTTTTATTAACTAAACTGTGCTAGAAAATGACACAATAAAGTGATGCGTTGCTAGGGGTTACAGCATATTGAAGCACATTGCACCCTTATTATGAAACAAGACCCAAAGAGTAATATGCTCCCTATCCTATTTTAATAATAGAAAAGTAATGGAAATTAAATTATCTTCTGGAGAGGAAAAAAAATCTGTTAAAATCGTTCTTTTGATTACCGGCATCCTTCGTTAATGTAATCGGTTTCCAAATCAATGGAAATAATTATAAGACTGTTCAACTCTGACTGATCCTGTACTTTTAATTAGTGGTAATGTTGGTACAAAGCCAGAAGACTCTCTTTGTTTTCTTCATCGCTTCATTTATTGTCAATGAAATGATCTTATATTTCTGTCACTTCGTTTCCTCAACAGACTCCGGGGTCATTGACAACGGCCGAGAGTTGTGCAGAGCAAAGTATTTATCCCTTTGTGATTGGAGGCTTTTTGGCTATGTGTCTCCTATGTTGTGGCAAGTGCTCATCTAGGCATGATTTCGGCGTTTTGGGCACGGCTCGATGCTGGATGTAGGATAATTATTGAGCTAGTGGAGGCTGCAGGTGTAAATTGGTAGTAATAACTTTTATGCTGAGCACAAAATATAAAATGCAAAATACAGAAATACAGACACAAAATTGGTCCTCTCCAGCCTTGGTATTTCTAAAAAGGGATTGACTAGATCAATCTTTTTTTTTTTAATGAAACGAGAGGGGAAACGAGCTGTTAATGGAAGTAGTTCGGAAAAGTTGCTGAAGTAAGGGTGGTTAACCTAAGTAGTCTACTCCGAGATGTGAGGTTTGCAGAAAGGGACACAACCCCAGGTCAGGTGGCCAAAACTTGCAGACAAATACAGATATATGATGTTTAATAATCCAAAAACCCAATATCCAGAAAGAAAATTATTTGTAGCTTCCCCCTTCAGTGAGAGGTCCATTGGGCCACCTCTAACCCAAGTGCCTTTCCGAAAGCCAGATATTATTCCAAACACGGAGTGTGAATCAGTATAGGTCCCAAGATGGGGGTTCCGGAACCTAGCTATGACAAGAGGTTTACTAGAATGCCAGAGACAGAAGTTGAGTTCCATGATGGGGTTCCGGAACCCATAGAGAAGAAGAGAGAAGTCGGTGTTAGAAGCATGGATACCTGATCTGAGAGGCATCCTGAGAGGCGTGTGTGCACAGAGACTGTCCACCTATAGCAGGACAGGAGATAATGGAAATTATACCCTGAAGGGATGTGAGAGCAGGACCAATGGAATGGAGAGAGACATCACAAGGTTATAAAGAGAGTAATATCATATACAAAAATGATCATCAAGTACCTCCTCTGACGCTCACTGTTAGGAGCACTGCTAAACAATTTAATGAGGATGGGAAAGACAGTTTTGATTTTTTTAAATGTAATTTAATAGGATTGGGGGCAACACTTATTATATGGCACTACAAGTTCCAGCACATACTGGATTATACAGCCTACTATGTGCAATCTAAATGGTGTACATTAAATAAATAAATGTTGTCCTCATCATAAGTAGTTATTGCCCCCGTTAGCAATCAAACCTTATTGCCCGTTAATATAATGATATATTCATATTAAGCTCATAATATAATAATACAATAAAATTGCCCCCCTTATATAGTGAAGAATGAAAACTGCCCCCATAAGTTAATTATAAATTCATTTTTCCCCATAAACCTTAAATAATGATTGGCACAATTATTCATAACTTCGTGGGGCCTCCTCTTATGTTATGAATGGCAAGATAGCTCTAACATCATGGGGGTAAATGTATGAATCTCCGGATTCTTCATCTCCGGCATGTTCAGCGTCTTCAGCGCTTAAATTTAAATCGGCGCTCCATTGTAAAGGGAAGTTTCCCTTTACAATGCAGCGCCGCTTTAAATTTAAGCGCTGAAGAGGCTGAACACGCCGGAGATGAAGAATCCGGAGATTCATACATTTACCCCCATGCTGCAATCTCACCTCTCGCAACCACCTCTTCTGCTGCGCTACTGACGGTTTTGCGGTGGTTTCAAGCTTAAAAATCGGGACGGCGATGTTGAACGTTTTGCTGGATGAAATGCCAACTTTTGGGCAGTTTTTCAGCGGTTTTTAACTTCAATAGTATTTTTATTTTTCCTCCAAAGGTAATAATTTCAGCGGTTTTTGACTTTAATACTTCTGGCGGTTTAAAACCCGTCCGTAAGAAAAACCACCATTTGATACATTTACCTGGGATGTACATTTTAGCAGTGTGTTTGATCAATCTCTATAACTTAAAAATCAAACATTTTTACACTGCCATAGTTCATACACTATATAAATATAATTTGACATCCATAATTTTTCTAGATGTTAAATTTGCAAACCATATCATCATGTGACCTTAAAAGGACTATCGCTATAATTTTCTATTGTAGTAAAGTGAGTTATCTGCAGATAAAACCAAATGTCTTTATATAACATTAAATATTGATTTATCTCTGGGTTGTAAACAGAATGGGGCTTTCATAGTGATCACTTATATCTGTCCCCAATGGCAGGGATCAAATTACTTTTAAGACTGCTAGAAAGACTCTTGAATTGTCTCTCTTGTTTCCATACAATACCTTATCTGTGTGGAGTTTGTAGGTTCTCCCCGTGTTTGTGTTGGTTTCCTCCGGGTGCTCCGGTTTCCTCCCACACTCCAAAATCATACTAGTAGGTTAATTGGCTGCTATTAAATTGATCTTGGTCTCTCTCAGTCTGTGTCTGTGTGTATGTATGTTAGAGAATTTAGACTGTAAGCTCCAATAGGGCAGGGACTGATGTGAGCGAGTTCTCTGTACAGCGCTGCGGAATTAGTGGTGCTATATAAATAGCTGATGATGATGATGATGATGAATACCGCTGCCAATGACGATGGAGTTGACAAATAGAAGACAAATGAAGGGTAAGTATTAGAGATGCTCACTGACCCCCGTGAACTGGTTTTGGTTTTGGATCTGGATTAGCTTCGTGTTTTGGTTTTGGAAAAACCGCCCTTGTGTGTTTTGATTTTGGATTTTTTTAGGAAAAATCCTAAAATATGCTAAAATCACATATTTTTGTTCCTACATTATTATTAACCTCAATAACACTAATTTCAAGTCATGCGCAGTCAATTTTGACCACCTCATAGATGACAATATTATTGTCATACACCTTTGGACAAATACTGCAGCGACCTGGCTGGATGGTAAGCGACAGAGCAATGACACAAACACACGGCAGTTCCTTGAACATCTAGGACACATTAGCACACAGCAGTGGCTGAAGAGAAAAATGGTGCAAGATGGAATTGCCCTTGGGTCCGTCCTCCCTCCCACCCACCATTATTTTGGATCTTAAAAAGAAATCCAAAACTCGCGAGATCCGATGATGTCACAATGACATTTTGCCTCGTTTTCGTTTCTGTGGGCGCGCGAAAGTACCGAGCCAGCTACTCGGTACTCGGATCCCCTATGTTCGGGTGTGTTCGGCTCTCGAGGAACCGAGCCTGAGCATCTCTATTAAGTATGTCTGCAATAAAATGCAAAACAAAATATAACTGGGTTTTGCATGGTCCACTCCACGATCAGTAAGTTTAGAAGCACGCAATATCTTGTCGTATCCATTTCTAACGTGTACATTTTTATTTATTTAAAGACAGTATTCTCTTAAGATGTTGACATTAATTTCCATGGGGTTTCTTTCCACAAGTATAATTCCTTCCATAAATATTTTATTGAGTAGACCAATTGCCTTTTTAGTCCGTGGAGGCCAATAACAATTATTATCACTAATTTATAAAGCTGCATTGTGTACCACCGGACTGTACGATGGGGAAATAGGATTCCTTTCAAATATATTTCAAGAACACTGCATATTACAGAAAAAGACAGGAAAAAAAACAACTTTGTCCAAAAGTGCTTACATACTAAATGGTGAGAATGATATTATATTGTACATTAAAAGCGCACGGTAACAAGTGTTTAATGGGGTTGCCAAATTCAGGTTTTTTGTTTTTTTTTTATACTGGTTGTAACACTCCCTCTTGTAACTCTATTTCAATACATTGCTTTATCTTCCTGGCTTTTTACGTGTATTTTAGTTATACAGTTGTATCATCAGGTAGAGTTGGTTGTTTATATTCTGTTACCGTGGGATACGACTTAGCATTGTGTTGTCACTTAGCAACGAAAAGATAGAGCTCTGCCTCATTGTGTAAATATATTAATGGCAGAGCCGTAACGACGGCGGCGCGGGCGGTGCGACCGCCCCGGGCGCAATCCCAAGGGGGCGCAGCCGCCCGATACCTGCCTTCGTGCCCAGAGGAATCGCCGCTCTAATTCAGCTCCCCTACAAGCAACAATCCATTCCCGGCAATGCAGTGGAACGCATGTGAAAGCAGGAAGTTCGGCATTTGGAACGCATTTGCGTTCCAAATGCCGAACTTCCTGTTGTTGGAACGCACATGCGTTCCACTGCATTTCCGGGAATGGATTGTTGCTTGTAGGGGAGCTGAATTAGAGCGGCGTTTCCTCTGGGCACGGAGGCAGGTATCGGGCTGTGGGTGATGAACTAATGCTCCCTTTAAAATATGTAATTGATCAAAAAGGAGTGGTGTGTGATTAGTCCAGAGACCTTTATCAGCCCACCCACGATGGCCCCTGTGAGTCAACAATGGTTCTTGATTCGCGTTGACTGCAATTGAAACAAGTTAAAGATGACATTTTACGAGGTTCTGAAGGACTTTTTTCATTGGCACTAAGGGACTAGAAATTCTAGCGCAACGCAGAGTTGTAAGTAGATAAAGAAGAGTGGTCTCAATTGTGGTATATATTGGAACATATATTGTAATAGGTCCCCAATTACCCCTTTCATAATGTAACACATGTATGATCCCTACTGTATCTTGTAAACCACGTCATTTATAGAAAAACATCTACCAATTATTACCATATATATATATATATATATATATATATATATATATATATATATTTATAATATACGAATTCTTTCAGTAAAGTGCTAGCCACAACCACATTAGGTTGGCCACACCCACTTGTCAAATGCCACTCCCACTTAGATGGGGGGCGCCGGTGCCCAGTCTCGCCCAGGGCACCAAAATGTCTAGTTACGGCACTGATTAATGGATAAAACACAAAAGAAACCTAGGAAGAGAAGGCACCGTGTTGCAAGAGGGCGTGTTCAATCAAGTCAAATTTAGTTAACAGATATTGGAAAGCCACCATAAATATGTACCTCCGCCACACCACCGGTTCCTAAGAGACGGTAGTAAAACAAGGCAATATGGAGCATTTGCAGGGGCGTAGTTTGCACCTCTTAGTGAAGGTATTTCTGGGAAAAACAAATGTCATGTCCACAGGCCCGGCGCTCCCATTAGGCAACCTTAGGCAGTTGCCTAGGGCGCCGGGACCTGCAGGGCGCCGCTGCCGCTGACTACATTTAAAAATCTAGTCAGCGGAGAGAAGTCCGCCATCACTGTGTATTAATTCAGATGCGCCCGGGCTGCCCGGCGCATCACACACCTGATCACTGGCGTCAGTGATCAGGTGACAGGTCTTTACCCGGCGGCGCCTGCTGTATTATCACACTGTCTGTCAGTGACAGACAGTGTGAATAAAGTTCTTTCCCCCTCCCCTCCCAGCATGCATCGCTCCGCCTCCTGTGTGAAGAAGGCGAGGAGCAGCCATAGGAAAGAAGAGAAGAGAAGTGAAGAAAAGAAAAGAGGTTTGAAGAGCCCCCCTGCATCTACAGACCAGGTAAATAAAATCTAATTATTTATTTATTTATTTATTGGGGGGGGGGGGGGGCAGGAAGAGGGGGATGTTGAAATTTTGCCTAGGGCGCCGAAAACCCTAGCACCGGCCCTGCATGTCCACACATTGTTGACCTGATTGGATGTACATAGGGATTTAATGGGCCCAGCCATCAACATGTAACTATATAAAAAATGTTGATATGACAATTCTCTTGCTAGATAAGAACTCACTGCCACCTCTGAGGACATGCAAAGAAGTCTGTTTGGGGGCACAAAAGACTTTCTGGCCCCCAGCTAGCCCGAGAATGCCAATGTAAATGTGCCCTTTCCAACCCTTGAATCACATTTAAAGATCTCATTTTGCAAAATAAAATCCTGTTTAATTTTTTATTGAGTGCAATGTGAGGGACACAAGGGCACCTAGCCCTCATTCATAATGGAAGGTGCCAGTCCATCCATCAATAGATTTCTGTACATTTCTTTCCATTGTTTTTTAAAACAAGCTTTATTGTTTTAACAAAGGACACCAATCCCCCCCCCACCCCCGCCACTAGAGGTCTATTTCTGCTCTTTTCCAGACAGAATATTGTAGATAATCCCATATAATGATATCACAGCACTGAGTCACAAATAATCTTGCCTATAGCCATGTATATTTAAAAGAATCAGTTTGGTAATGCTCACATATTGCATTCACAGCCCTTTCAGTGTTTTAAATCCGTCCTGAAATAAAATGATAAATAATCAAAATTGCATCTCAGCCTCGGATATTTCCTCCTACTGGGATTTAATGATGCGTTCGCCTGAACTGTTAAAAATATCTCAATGTTTGTAACTTCATGAAGCCTTGACTGGAATCTTTTTTAGTATTTGACTGGATGTCAGATACGCAGAGTGTTAAATAAGGCTAATCACTTACCTTTTATGCATAGACAGAAGCAGGCCCGTATTTGTGGAAATGATAACATCGCCCGGGGCATTCAGGATGCCCCTTTTTTAAAGTATTTTTTAAAGTTTTTTATACTGTGCCTGCAGGAGGTTTGTAATATATTTATTTTTTAAATTCTCGTGGTAGAATATATTTATTTAATCACACTCACCTAGTTTTCATACCTGACGTCCAAGTCTGTGAGTTTTTGGGAAGGCTTATTTTTGTGTTTTTTTTCCTAGATAGACTTATAACGCTTCCTCTAGTTACTCATTGCCGTAGTCTGATCTATAGACATTAGCAAGATAATGCAGCTGAGGAACCTGCCCACGAGCAGAGGATTCACTGAGAGGAGCTAAAGGGAAGATCATACTTGCCAACTCTCCCGGAAAGTCCGGGAGACTCCCGAAATTCGGGTCAGTCTCCTGGACTCCCGGGAGAGCTGGCATTTTTCCCGCATCCCGAAATTCCCTTGCTAAAATGAAGTGATTCACCGGGAATCGCGTCATTTTAGCCCCGCCCCCGTAAAAAAAATGGGCATTTTAATCGTGTGGGCGGGCCAAAATGACGCGATTCAATGTGCCCCGCCCTCTAGCCACGCCCCTCTCCCGGACGTCGCCTAGTACGACGCAAGTATGGGGAAGATAGTTGCAATGCACTCTACTAGAGAGTATATAAATAATGCTTACAGATAGGTAAGGGTTATGTTTGCATAATAATCCATTAAGACATGATCTAGTTATACACGCAAGTGCATTTGTGTAATATAAAGAGACGCACAACTTGTGTCCATATTTAGAAGTGCAAATATCTTGTGCTAGGAGATACTTCCTATCTTGAGTTGCACAGATCGTGAAATTCGTTCCCTACAGGACAGAAATTTTGCACCTACATAAACCAGGTACAAGTTTTGGAGCAGTTTAGAATTCAAACAGCCGGCGGTTTGGGCTTTAACCTTCTCAACTGCTGGATAGTAAATTCAGCAGTTTGCAGCTGGAAATTGCTAGCGATGTGTGGCGGGTTTGCAAGTTCGGGCTCCCAGTTCCAGGGGTATGTGTGAGCCGGACTGGCTGGCAAAGTGGTAACAATCCTCTTGCCGCTGCCAGCCAGTATCGCCAGGGAGCTGAGAGTCGCTTTTCATCAGTTGGGTGAAAAAAAGATTTATTCTTAGAAATCGACCTTATCGACACTCTTCATTAATAGACCCCTCGATTAGGTCAGATACCAGGAGCTACAACTTTCAGGACAGAAGAAATGGTTCTATGCAACTGATCAGTTACAGAAAATAGGTAGAATGTCAAGGACAAAATACGATCCAGGACAAATGTTCAAAACTTTATACCGTGCCTGTCAATTAGACTAAAGGATTGAAGTCGTGTTGGAATTTTGCTACAAAACAAGCCGTTTCACAGAGGGGCAAAAACAATCTTTCAATTCCGCTTTTGTTTTGCCTTTCCGCACTCTATTTTTAAATTCCGCATTCCGCACTGTGTTTGTAAATTACACGTTCCACTTTGTATCTGTAAATTACACGTCCCACACTGTGTTTGTAAATTCCGCATTCCGAAGAAATGACATGCCTGGCTGTAAGATTCAACAGGATCTGAAACTTTCTGCTAATGTGAAGTATTTTTTATTAAGGCTTTGCCCTTCCAAATCCTCATCAGTTCGCTCTCACTGCCGCAGCAAGAAAAGAATGGAAGAACATTTCAGGAGAATAAAGAAGGGAAAAGACAGAAATGTGCAAATAACTTTACCAGTATGCATGGATAGGAAGATAGATGCAGAGAATGGGCGGACAGGGGGGGAGATGAATTGCTGGAGTGGGGTCTCTAGCCGAAGATGCAGCAAAAAGTAGGAAGTAAAGATTCAACTCAATTTCTCCTGAGGGACAGAGTTATGTCATCCCAACCCTGCTGCTCAAGCAGTTGTATAATCTATTGGGATTGAAAATAGATTTGTTTGTGAGTTCACTATGTGTGACTTGACTCAAGTTCTGTCGTATTGATTCTTTGTGTGAAACGTTGACTGGAATAATGAGCACGTATAAATATGCAAGTATGGTATCTAAGACTATCCTGACCGACTGGTGTAACGGTTTTATATATGAACTGCAAGTTTCTCTCACATGAAAGGGCATTTTGTAGCATTCTATGAGTATATGTAAATGCTGCCTTTTTTGGACAGATAGTAATATATTCAATTTAATTAAAGAGCAGCAGTCACCTACTCACGATGGAGGCATCCATTTTGTCGCTGATCCAATGTTCATGAAGATACAGCCTATTAATCCACTAGGATCAAGTGACATTACAGAGATATGAGGAGAAAAAAACCCAAATTGTGATAGGTTGCTATGGTTTAAATGCATATCGGCATCTTTCAACAATGTTAGTTTTTATTATTATTATTTTTATTTATACTGCCCAATTGAAGGGATCATGATACAAAGATATAACATATAATGACATGAAAAAGAAATGAGCTTACAATCTAAGGTGCAGGAAACACTTGATACATAAGGTAGTGGAACAATAATTGTAGCATTTGATAGGAATAGATGTTCATGGGTACAGTAACTGTGCTAGTTCCTGACTCTAGGCAGTTGGTGGATACAGGTACTGTGCTAGTTCCTGGCTCTAGGCAGTTGGTGACTACAGGTACTGTGCTAGTTCCTGGCTCTAGGCAGTTGGTGGAAACAGGTACTGTGCTAGTTCCTGGCTCCAGGCCGTTGGTGATTACAGGCACTGTGCTAGTTCCTGCCTCTAGGCAGTTGGTGGAAACAGGTACTGTGCTAGTTCCTGACTCTAGGCAGTTGGTGGATACAGGTACTGTGCTAGTTCCTGACTCTAGGCAGTTGGTGGATACAGGTACTGTGCTAGTTCCTGACTCTAGGCAGTTGGTGGATACAGGTACTGTGCTAGTTCCTGACTCTAGGCAGTTGGTGGATACAGGTACTGTGCTAGTTCCTGACTCTAGGCAGTTGGTGGATACAGGTACTGTGCTAGTTCCTGACTATAGGCAGTTGGTGGATACAGGCACTGTGCTAGGTCCTAGCTCTAGGCAGTTGGTGGATACAGGCACTGTGCTAGTTCCTGGCTCTGTGCAGTTGGTGATTACAGGCACTGTGCTAGTTCCTGGCTCTGTGCAGTTGGTGGATACAGGTACTGTGCTAGTTCCTGACTCCAGACATTCTGTGACTACAGGCACTGTGCTAGTTCCTGGCTCCAGGCAGTTGGTGGATACAGGTACTGTGCTAGTTCCTGACTCCAGACATTTGGTGACTACAGGCACTGTGCTAGTTCCTGGCTCCAGACCGTTGGTGACTACGGGCACTGTGCTAGTTCCTGGCTCTAGGCAGTTGGTGGAAACAGGTACTGTGCTAGTTCCTGACTCTAGGCAGTTGGTGTATACAGGTACTGTGCTAGTTCCTGACTCTAGGCAGTTGGTGGATACAGGTACTGTGCTAGTTCCTGACTATAGGCAGTTGGTGGATACAGGCACTGTGCTAGGTCCTAGCTCTAGGCAGTTGGTGGATACAGGCACTGTGCTAGTTCCTGGCTCTGTGCAGTTGGTGATTACAGGCACTGTGCTAGTTCCTGGCTCTGTGCAGTTGGTGGATACAGGTACTGTGCTAGTTCCTGACTCCAGACATTCTGTGACTACAGGCACTGTGCTAGTTCCTGGCTCCAGGCAGTTGGTGGATACAGGTACTGTGCTAGTTCCTGACTCCAGACATTTGGTGACTACAGGCACTGTGCTAGTTCCTGGCTCCAGGCCGTTGGTGACTATGGGCACTGTGCTAGTTCCTAGCTCTGGGCAGTTGGTGGATACAGGTACTGTGCTAGTTCCTGGCTCCAGGCAGTTGGTGGATACAGGTACTGTGCTAGTTCCTGACTCCAGACATTTGGTGACTACAGGCACTGTGCTAGTTCCTGGCTCCAGGCCGTTGGTGACTACGGGCACTGTGCTAGTTCCTAGCTCTGGGCAGTTGGTGGATACAGGTACTGTGCTAGTTCCTGGCTCCAGACATTTGGTGACTACAGGCACTGTGCTAGTTCCTGGCTCCAGGCCGTTGGTGACTACAGGCACTGTGCTAGTTCCTGGCTCTGGGCAGTTGGTGATTACAGACACTGTGGTAGTTCCTGGCTCTGGGCAGTTGGTGATTAAAACTTTTAGTCATTACTGTATACTGTTTTAAAAAATAATTAATACATTATTTTTAAAAAAGTTTTGCCCTAAAATAAGTACTTTGTGCCAAGTGCAAATGTGGCAACCAACATCAAGCTTTGCCTGATTGCTTACAGTATAAAAGGGAAACCTGCATCTGGAACTATAAGTACCAGCATGCCATGGAAATTGGGGCCAATGGAACATGTAGATTTGCAATAGTACCTAATCGAAAAAAAAACATGCGTAGTAAAAGTCTTTAAATTAAAAATAAAACAACATAAAACCCCTTGTTTAACTTTTTATTAAACTCCCAAATCCATGTGGAATATTCTGGCTTTCCTTCCAGAAGTAGTCCAAAGAGAGGACTTCTAACAATGACGTCTTATTTGCATGGGCCCACACGTTACTTGGCCTGGGGTCCCCACAAATCTTAATCCACATGAATAAGTTTGACAAAAGGGTTTTAGGAGGAGATAAGGGTATTATAGGACAAAGGTAAAATCAATGGCACTGTGGTCAAGCAAAGCACTGCAGGTTAGACAATTATAGAAGCTAGGAATATCTGTGCAACATGAATACTATACAGTGATGGGAGAACTGAATCGATTGCTGGCCAATGGCAAGACCTGACATACCAATCTGATTGGGTAGGCCAAAAACGTACTCAAGTAGACACCACCTGCAATATACAGTGAATACTGAAACCAATATTATCCCCGCTATATACAGATGTACCAGTTACGCACGATGGCTCAGTGGTTAGCACTTCTGCCTTACAGCACTGGGGTCATGAGTTCAACTCCCAACCATGGTCATGTGTGGAGTTTGTATGTTCTCCCCGTGTTTGTTTCCTCCGAGTGCTTCGGTTTCCTCCCATACTCCAAAAACATACTAGTAGGTTAATTGGTTGCTATTAAATTGACCCTAGTCTGTGTGTCTGTGTGTGTTAGGGAATTTAGACTGTTAGCCCCAATGGGGCAGGGACTGATGTGAGTGAGTTCTCTGTACAGCGCTGCGGAATTAGTGACGCTATATAAATAAATGGTAATGATGATGATTACTCAGAACCATTATTGTCATTTCCGTCATTAACTCTATTTTCCCCTTCACACCCATGTCTCACCTCCTGGTCCCTTACAGTATTCCAATTTGGGATATAATGGATGATAATTAGAACAGTCTTAACGTTTGGAGTAGATGTTCTTATAAGGACATGTAAAAGCAATATGTTATAGGATTTACGAGTCCAGGATTGATTGGTGAATAGGGGGCTTTGAGTCACATCTGTATTTTATGTGAATCATAAAATAAAGTCTCTTAACTCAGATATTCATACACCAACGTCTTATTATGGGAAGGGGCTCCGTGGTGTCATTAATCTTCTTGTACCTAATCCAGGGATGCCCTTTATAACGACTCCGCTGGCTTAACTACAGAAAGAGAGATATCAGTGAATCAGAAAATATTTAATGGATACACAAGGGAATTCAGTGGGATATTTTATGTGTCCTTATTGAAGAAAGTCACAAAAAAGAGCACAAGCCCAACTCAGCATGGAATAATTGGTCGATAAGAGAAAGTAACTTTTCAAATACGAAGGAACGCACAGAAAGTGTTCTCAAGGTTCTATTTGTAGTTTCATGTCTCAAACAAATTCAAAAGGCGGTAATGCCCCCATTACTATGTAACTTACCCTTCCCTAAATGACAAACAGGATAGTCCTCCCAGAGACCCCTTCCTTACACCAGAAGGTGGGAGTTGACTCGTGAGAAAAACTAATGGTGCTCAAGGACTAAACATGACCCATGTTCGATGAGCTCAATGTAAATCAGGAGGTGGCGCAATCAGACCCCTCCAAAATATCTCTAAAACACATGCTTTTGCTTCAGACAGGATTATCATATTTGAATAATATTGACAGATGGACTATACGTTTATATGACAGAAGCTAAGAACATTGCATTTTGGGCAATTTAAACTCTGCGACCAGGCTTAACGTATAAACACCTTTACAGGTCTTAGGGAAACGCCTGCAACACAAATATTATTATACAGGTGTACTTAAGGCTGGGTACACACTGGAGGTTTTTCAACCAATCAGCTGACATACGACCGGTTGGTCAGATATAGCGTTAGTGTGTATACCTACACTATGAACGGCAGTCGTTCCAAAGTGCCGATCATCATTTCATTTGGTTGGTCGTACTGTTAAATGATCTCATTCCATTCACCTTCCGATCATGTAGTGTGTATGAATTCACGACTGATCCCACGAACAACTAATAATAGTTCCTCAAACTGCGACTCCTTTTGGGCGTAGAGTATAAACAGAGGTAGTTTGCCTTTAACTGGTCAGTCTAATCTCTTCTGGGATTTCATGTTAAGAAAAATTCAATAATAGTCGTAGATATACAAGAGTCCAAAGGGGCAGGTTTAGTCCGACAGTTTGGATTGGCCCAATTTTTTCACTCTGGGGCATATTCAATTAGCTTTCCGGTTCGCAGTAATGCGCTTTACCGCGAATCCTGCGCACTATTGCCGTTAATACGGTACCGCATTAACGCGGATTTTCGTACGCAACCCACGTTATTGCGGTAACGTGGATGAAGTTTTGCGGCTGTTCCGGCGCGATCCCGCGGACCGGAAAGCTAATTGAATATGCCCCAGAGTAACAAAGAAGCTTGTAGTTCATAAGCTAAAGCATTCAGTAATTTACGTTTTATGAATATATATATATTGTGGATATATATGTATATATGTGTATGTGTGTGTGTGTGTGTATATATATATATATATATATATATATATATATATATATATATATATATATATATATATATATATACATACACACACACATGTATATTTTATCATTGTGAATAGAAAGGTACTAAATACATTATCTTATGCGCTTTAGAGCCTAGCCAACGTTGCATTATGTGATGTATATGTATATATAGAACTTTAAATAATAGAACAAGGCAGCATTGTAAGATTCCAATAAATAATTAAGCTACAAATATGACAACACCTTCATCCACATATGTACAGATTACAAGTGTATAGAGATATATCCCTTTGGAATACTCTACCTCCCTGCTACAGGCGTCATAGGGAGAGGGGTTATATAAGCAGGTAGGGACCTGATCTCAGGCCTCTGACGCACAGACTTTTTCGTTTACATTAAGGCTCATTTACTAATATTGCATTTAAATGAAAAATTTACACTGAAGCCCAGAACCCAATCGACAATAAGCTTGTATCTTCCTAGTAAATAAGTCAATACGGCTCACTGGAAAAACATTCTATATATATATTTTTATATGTAAGGAAAAAATAATTGAAACAATTTTTCAAATGTAATTCATTTTGAAGTTATTTTGCACTTAAAAAATGACTTTTCACTTTATCCGAGTTGTTTGCCCAGAGCCTCTTTCTACCCTTTACCCTTCTTAGAGACAAATATAATCTGCCTGCATCGGAGTTATTTAAATATCTACAAATTAGACACTGGGTGGGGGCAGTCTCTCGAATCTCCTACCCTTTATCCTTGCTACCTGCTCCTGCCCTAGATAGATTAACAAAAGGTACTACTAAAGGAGGAAGAACATTCTGGTACCAGTATTTTCAGTCCTTGGTTCTAGCCTCCAAAGTCCCGACCCAACTCAGATGGGAAACAGATATTGGTTTAGTCCCTATCCCGCAGCAATGGGAAAAAAAAATCTACATATCTTCACATTGCATGTCTAAATGTATTAATCATACTGAAATCATCATCAGGATCATCACCATTTATTTATATTGCGCCACTGATTCCGCAGCACTGTACAGAGAACTCACTCACATCAGTCCCTGCCCCAGTGGAGCTTACAGTCTAAATTCCCTAATATAGACACACACTCACAAACAGACACAGGCAGAGAAGGAGAGACTAGGGTCAATTTTGATAGCAGCCAATTAACCTACCAGTATGTTTTAGATTGTGGGAGGAAACCAGAGCACCCGGAGGAAACCCACGCAAACACGGGGAGAACATACAAACTCCACACAGATAAGGCCATGTTCGGGAATTGAACTCATGACCCCAGTGCTGTGAGGCAGAAGTGCTAACCACTGAGCCACCGTGCTGCCCTTTTTAAGCTTCTTAACCGGCTCTACCTCACTCCAGGCCAACTGCACAAGATATGGCCAAGCCAATCAAAATTTTGCTGGCACCAGTGTAGCCATATAGCATACGTTTATCATGTCTTTTGGACATGTTCGATGATCCAGCCACTCAGGAGAGAAGTTTTTAGCCTAACATCCAATGTTTTTCAAGATCCTATTATACCAGATCCCAGTCTAGCCCTTCATATAGATCCGCCCATCATTCCCAAACATGACCGCTATTTATTAGGACATATGCTAATAGCTGCTAGAGCAGCAATAGCTCAGAGTTGGAAGTCCCCCTCCCCACCCAGTATCACCCGAATTGTGTCAAAAATTCGATATAGTTTTTTGAGATGGAGACAACCAATATGCCCTATACTTCACCCGCTTTAGAGCCTATCGTGAAATGGTTTAGGTGGCATGAATATGTTACGGATGGCCCTGGGAAATTTTGCGATGCTTTCGAATCTTTGCTCTCTCTCCTTCCTCAGTAGCCCTCATAGAGGACCCTCAACCCAATGAACAAGCTTTACCTATGTGATACTCTGGGTGTATACGATCCACTATGGGTTCTTTTATGAACCATAAGAAAGATTAATATGTATGTGTTATACCTGTTATATTTTGTAATTATGTTACTGATATAAGAGTTGTCGAATCTAAATCAGATTGTTCACCTGTAAGTGTCAGTTTATCAGTTATGAGCTCATCAGCTGGAGAGAATTAAATACACTGCATGGTTTGAGTGTACAAATAAACTCTGCTTTATTAGTTACAAGTTCCTATCTATATAGCAAAAATCACGTATTGCAGAAAACTACGCCCCAAAAGGTTTTAACCACTCATGCTCCCTTCACACAGATGTTAGTATATTCTCTCATTATCCACACTAGAACTCCCCAGGGGGGTAGGGGGGGCTGGCTTATCTCCTGTCTGGTATGTCCAAGGTTATAAGCATAGCCTTGCAAATAATAAATTACTCCTACAAAACAGGTGCATCTAATTGTATTTAAGCTATAACAGAACAAAATGGCTATAAGGCAACAAGATGGCGTCAGCTTAGCAAAATCACATTTCTCAAGAGTGCTGTTTCATTTGAGTGCTGTTTCCATCCCGCCTGTGTGGGGGATTCCCTGATATCCTCCCTTGAACCCCCCCTTTTTTCTTTTGTGTGTGTATTTGTATTTGTTGTTCCCTTTCTTTGTTTCTGTACCCCATATATCTTTTGAAAAACTTAATAAAAATTATTAAAGATAAAAAAAAATGACTTTTCACATCGGTAAGGTGTTTTTTTTTTTTTACTGTATAAAATTATTTTGTAATCACATTTATGTAAGTCATCTTAACAGAGTTTTTTTTTTTTCAATAGAAATTGATGTCTACGACAGATTATATCTAATAGTAAAATATGTTTTTTAATTACAATGGTTGTAAACAGACTTAAAGAAAAATCATATTTTGCACATTTTTATATGATATGGATAATATGGAAAATAATTCTCTATCCAAAAATTCTTTGTGTTTTTGTTTTACTACATTTTTCTTAATCTTTATCGAATAAGTCCCAGTGATCAGTATGTGTGTATGTATGTATATATATATGTATGTGTATATATATATATATATATATATATATATATGTATGTATGTATGTGTATATATATATATATCTATATATATTAGTATGCTATTACCCATGAACGTTCATTAGTAGCTCTGTACTAGTGGGCTCACGGTCCACAAACATTACTTACACCAACACTGACTCTTCTTACCTGCGTCTATGCACTGTATATTTATGCATTCAAATATTGTGGTATTACACAGTTGCAACTGGGTTGAATTTTGATATAGCATAGATCTAATTCTTTCCTGAAATCGCCTAAAAGCCAATCGATTTAAACGCCATACAGAGGTGGCTAGATACCTTTCAAACCTTTTCCTAAGCATTTAGAAAAAATACATAAAATATTGCATTAGGCAGGTCCTCTGCTGCCTCCAGTGGTTTAACGCTCTATGTTATGGCCGTTTGCCTGTGTCAGAGGCAGCATTGTTGTCAGTGCCCCTCCCCTGTGAATTCCTCATTCACGTGAACGAGAAGATCACAAGGGAGGCGGAGCTGCAACGCCACCGTTGGTCTGAAATAGACCAATGCCAAAGAAGAGAAAACATTCAAAAACATTCTGCAGAACATTCTCATAATTCCGCACGTAACTGCAGAATATCACGAGCGTTAACGCGTTTTACAATTACACGTCTGATTTAAATTCCCTGTTTTACCCCAACACCGCCGCAAAGCGAAAAGAAATGACAGCGTTGTCCCCCCAGCTCTGTGAAATGCAGAAACTGCAGATACAGTGCGGGGTGTCATTCAGCGGAACGGCAAAGCAATAGTGGAACTTGAAGATCGCATCACCGGCATTTCGCACCTCTGTAAATTCTATTTTGATTTTATTGATATTACATTCTGCACAGGCTAAGACTTTTGGGCACGCATGCGCAGTAGGTACATGCGGGGCAAACCAGGAAACTGCATTAAGCTAGCGGCAAAAGATATCAAGGGGGAGGAGTCAGTACGCCGGGACTGTCTGTTTAACGAAATCTGAGCGAAGAGTGGCAAAAAGGATTGTTAAATATTGTGTAGAAACTCTGATCATTGATAAATAGGCTCCATAACTTTAAATTTTGGGTAGTTTAATCCTCACTTGTAGATAGCCGCTTAGTAAATCCAACCCTACAAACTAATCAGGTGGAAGCACAAAACATAGGAAGAATTAGCATAATTGTGCGCATGATATTATAATGATAACGCATTCCTCCTATTCTGTTTGGGTGCTTATTACTATTTATAATTCATCTAAAAGGTATAAAGTATTAATCTTTGGGCCCTAAACATCTCAGAGGTCACAGCTGTATAATGGATAACACAGAGAATATTAATATTTAATAGCAAAAGTTAAGAAGGTGAGAGAACATTATTACACTTGTCAACAATAAAATTTGCTGCAGATTTTCAGTTGCTAAGACAGGCCCATCAATTATTTATGGGATACAGAATGTTAAATATTAAATACAAAAGCCTTGGACACTGGGAGAGCATAACTAGCAGGGTGATATTGTTGAACAGTCATAAAAATGGGATTTCTGTGAAAGGATCAGATATTGTACAGCTAAATTCAATCTTTTATTTTTTCAGTCAACAGTTGCTATCTTCTGTATTGTCAAACTTCACCTGTCATCATAATCATCATCAGCTTAGAACATAGGTATTATCTCTTTAGGTGTGTTACAGTAGGGAATCAGCATCTACTGTAATAATTTTACTAATCCTGGATTCACTTTGTCGATTGCGTGCGCACAAGGATCAATGCTTTGCAATTTAGCTGCGCACACAGACAGACTCAAATCTAATGAATTGGTTTCTTACTGCATGTATGATAATCGCATGATAATTGCACGTCCAGGTTGATGTTTTGATGCAGTGGTTAGCAGTTCTGCCTCACAGCGCTGGGGTCATGAGTTCAATTCCCGACCATGGCCTTATCTGTGTGAAGTTTGTATATTTTCTTTGTGTTTGCGTGGGTTTCCTTCGGGTGCTCCGGTTTCCTCCCACAATCCAAAAACATACTGGTAGGTTAATTGGCTTCTAATTGACCCTAGTCTCTCTCTCTCTCTCTGTCTGTGTGTATGTTGGGGAATTTAGACTGTAAGCTCCAACGGGGCAGGGACTGATGTGAATGAGTTCTCTGTACAGCGCTGCGGAATCAGTGGCGCTATATAAATAAATGGTGATGATAATGATGATGGACATTCTCCACTGGTCAAAATAAAATCGGACCTTTTCTATTGTTAAGCCTTTTTTATTGATATTGTCAAAATATGCTATACGTAACACAATATGACAAGTAACATACAATATTAAAGCACATTTGCATAAGGATGTCTTTGTTGGGTCACCTTGATAGCAGTTGTATTATTGTAGGGATTGTTGAACTTTAGTTGGGGAGGGTGTGATGAGTATAAAGGAAACAAGGGGGGGATTGGGTAGGGCATAGATGTGTGTGCATGGGCAGGCTGGGCTGGGGGGCAGAAGGCACCTGCTCCCCGGGCCTGTCCTATAGGGGGCTACCTTTGGCTGGGCCACCTGATTTTTTTTTCCTTTAAAATGTTCCTAATAGGCTGCTGAGTTGAGTCTTGTCTCCCCAGGCTGAAATTTGACAGCCCTCCCCTGAGTGTGTGTAACATTTATGTGGGAGTAATTGTCCCTGGACCTAGTTCATGACACACTGGTAACTCTCAGGTGCCACTAAGGCATTGCCCACTGAGTAATGGCAATAAGATTGGATTTTAAGGGAATTTCTAAGACTAAGTCCTGACCTTGGAGCACTTGGTGAACCAAGGGTCCCCAAATTTGGCTATATTTATCTTCTCTGTCATATCGGAGTTGAGTGGTCTTTTCCATTGTTGCGGTAAACCATATTTTATTCTTTACAGCTTGGATGGGACGCGGGTTTGAGATGTCTCCAATATTTGGCTAACCTTCATTTTTCTGCATTTAGTACATAAAACATTAATGTATCTGTTCTATAAAAATTTGGAACTAGTAGGCATAAAAAATTCCATGGGTATTTGTAGAATTTCCTCGAGCAAAAATATGATTTCATCATCATCATTATCATCATCATCATTTATTTATTTATTTATATATATAGCGCCAGCATATTCCATAGCGCTTTACAACTGGGGACATACATAGTAATAGAAAATACTGGGTAATACAGAAAGACAGAGAGGTAAGAGGGCCCTGCTTGCAAGCTTACAATCTGTAGGTCAATGGGAGTCGAATACATGAGGTTAACTCTACATACTACATTTTGGTCAGCTCAGATTACAAAGGTAAAAAGTGATTCATATGCTATGTGATCCAGTCACACAGCAATGTTGATCAGGAGGTCAGGGAGTGTTATTGTCTTGTGTGAATTGTGCAAAGGGTGGTAATAGAGTAACTTAGAGAGGTTAAGTGGGTGGTTGAGGAATATTATAAGCTTGCCTGAAGAAGTGGGTTTTCAGAGAATGCTTGAAGGTTTGTAGACCAGAAGAAAGCCTTACCAAAAGGTGGAAATCTTAGGGCTGGAACATCAGATATGAATACAATATCCTCTTTGTCCATATTCTCACCACAATCGGGGGAGGTGGCATGGTAGATTTTAGTGAATTAAGTGAAGGTGCCATTTCAAGTAAACCATGTAAACATTTTCTTTGATTAAGGTTAGTGGGGGCCAAGGTCTTTTTCTCAGTCTTTCCTATGTTTCATGGGGGGGTTTGGGTTAGTAGACCTCAGTGTATTATATTGTATAGTATAGTAATTATACCTTTTTTCAGGGGAAAGTCATAACACAGTCTGTCAAAGGCCTGACTATTGGGTCCTTCAGTATTGTGTGTAGGAAACGTATTTGTAAATATTCTTATAGTCTAAGCTGGGACTGGATGTACTGGACTATTTCTGCAATAAGGGGATCACCAGATTGTGGATGCACCATGGTGCATCAGATTCTAGCTAACATTTTGTAGAATGTACAAGATAAATGCTACCCAGAATCTGATTGGTTGCTATGGGCAACATCTCTACTTTTTCTTTTTAGAAGTTTTAGTAAGTCTACCCCCAGAACATTCCAGCTATTTCAGAACCTGGTTATATAAACTGCAAATAGATCACGTTTCCATTTAGTTAAATCAATATATTAACCACACTGGTGATGTTAATAAAGATTTTATGTTTTTGTTGTTGTTTGTTTTACATTTTTTAAATAAGGAAGTTTATTCCACCTGGTTTTTTTTCATCGCCATTTGTTCTCTATCTAAATGCCGTTTGTACCAGCAACAAAACAAGATTTTTTTTGTAACAAATATTATTCATTCTTATCTGGGTTGACCTTTATATTTACATATTTCTTGTGTCCTTGAGACTACCCTTGTTCAAAACCATGAAACATTTTCTATGCAAATGTAAAAAAAAAAAAAAAAGAGAAAAATGAATGATAAAAGAGAAAAAAAATAAAAAAATAAAATAGAAATCTGTTCTTATCTCCGATCAAATTCCCTTCTTTAATGTTCGAGCTATAGGTTTTCAAAATAGCTTCCCTCTGCAATATGTAGTAATGTCTCCACATACAGCCTAGGGCTTGCAGGCTACTCATTCACCTCCAAACATTGAAATAATCTTTTCCCTTTTCATTAGCACTAAGCCGTACCGTACCGGTTACATTAGCGCATTCTCATGACAGTTTACGGGAAATAAGTACGAGAACATAACAAAGGAAAAATTTAAATATTTCAATATTAAAAGTAACAGAAAGTTAAACACTATCACAAGTGACGACCTTACTCTAATTGCTGCTAATATGGGAGAAATATACTTGTTTATATTTGTTTGACTGATTTGTTTTTTGCTTCTTAGGGGCTTATTATTATCAAGCAGCGATAAGTCTAGTTTTCTAACGCGGCCCTCACTGCACAGCTGAGCGATTCTTGCAGGCTTTCACGTACACAATGGAAGGGGAAGCCCGGCCTTAGATTTCAAGTTTCCACTTTTCTTTAAAAAAAAGATAATAAAATATATAAATAAAATGTAAAAAAATGTTGTTGT